>NC_142520.1:31741814-31764314 GCF_964205215.1 Stylophora pistillata
GCGGAAACAAACTCACATTAGTTTTATATGATATGCTTGTTTCTACATATTGTATTCTTTTTTCTAATTCTGGAAGAGAAAGCTTCAGGCTTTACAACCATCGGTCTCGATGTTTCAAGTCCATGCTGATTGGGTCGATATTTTCTAATTGGTATTTTCTGTGTTTGCCGTAGTAACGTACCCAGTAAGGACAAAGTAAAGTTTCTTCAACGCCGGGCAGACTGCAAGTAAACATTTACGCAAATGTAAGTTTCCAGGAAGCCATCACATGGCAAGAAGCAGAAAATGCCACACTTGGAATCCTGATATCCATAGTCTCTACAAAACTCTTGCGAATCATTCGCCATAAAAATCCAAAGCTTTGAAGGTATCTGCAGAATCAATGTCATTTCTACTGTTTTATTAATTTTCTTTGTGGCATTTTTGCACTGCGGTGTCTTGATGTTTGGCTCTTTATCTTAGCGCTCTTCTCCGGTACTAAAAAAGGAGCTTATTTCCAACTAGACCTCACTTTTGGGCGGGCCAAAGCTCGACCAATCGATCAACTAACGGAGACTAACTGCATCTATGCCAAAATATATTAAGATAATGTTGGTAAGACTACTGATCGTAGCTTTAAAGGAGAACAGAAACACAGAAATGAAAGCAACACCAGGAGACAATTATTCTTTAACGAGATAAGAAAAACTTTAAAATGTCTGAGAGGTGAAAGCGATAACAAACGCTGCAAAGGTAGAGAAAGAAAGAAAGTAAGATTTCAAGAGGATGTCGTGGACTTTTATCCTCGGAAATTACATGGGAGAAAAAGTCATCTGTTACAGCGTTTGGAAGGAATTGTTTCAGGGTTCACAGAAGATTATGACGAATATCACTATTTATTATCCAACTACACTTCGTGAGTACAAATAACGCCATAGACGAGTAAAAATTTCACGTGGTATTTTTACTGTAGAGTACCGGTTAAAAAGGTTTTCTCGCATCGCGCAAGCGAATAATTCAATTGTAGTTAGGAAAAAAAATATGGCCGACAATTTGAATCATATTTCCGACGACGAAGAGTCAGAACGGCTGGCAAATATATATCCAAGTTTATTAGATGAATCGAACGAAGAAAAACAGCCAGACGACCTGGAAATTTCTTCACTTATTGAAGAAAAAAGAAACAGCAACACGACAACGCGCTTTGCATACTTCTGTCACGCACTCCCCGTAAATAAATATCCGCGAATTTCGCCCGCACTGAAATAACAGTTTGGCGTGTTGGATGATAAATAACTTATTAGACGTTTTGTTGTGTAGTATCGCTGAGTATTTTTACTCGTTATTTGTATTTTGACTCACCCTACGGGCTCGTCAAAATACGGTACAACTCGTAAAAATACTCAGCGATACTACACAACAAAACGTCTGATAAGATATATCTATTAAAGACAGCAGAGGCTCATAGCTAATAGGTCTAATGGTTTGAGAGAGAAACATAAGAAAGGGTATAAGGAAATGAGAGACTTCCTCGAAAATTAAGGTGAAAGACAGATGCACTGTATTGTAGACTATAGCATGAAGCATCTCGCTGACAAAAAGAAGTGCTGCAATTGTGGAAAAAGGGTAAAAACAAACATTCACACATTCCCCTTACAGGAATGTGTAAATGCAGAGTTTGACTAGGAGACGACAGGGGGAATTAAAAAACGTGTCCGTAGATAGAACTGTCCTCTTATATAACTGTCCTCTTACGAGAGTGTCCGTTAGCTAAGAGTTGACTGTGATTAATACCGTGAATTTCTAAGTTTTATGAAGTGAAAGATTGCTCTGTTCCAAGAAGAAATAGTCTCTTGTCTCGTTGATCCGTTTATAAAGGAAACAATGGTGGTGACTCATATGTCAGTAAAAAGCGATCGAATATTGTTATGTTTACTACACATTACCTCTTTCAAAAGTGCTTCAAATACGAAATATGTTTTGTTACCAAGTCAACAACTAAAATAACTATAGCAACATATATTAACGGCAACTTTTACATATCGTAAGCTTGATGAATTGGGCGATAACTTTTTTTCTAAGGTATTCACTTCACTGCATTGGAAAGAGCAGCCCTATTGTTACATTAACCAACTAATATCGAAAATAGTTGAATAACATCAGTCGACGGCGATCTGAGTGAATTATTCATGATTGGGTATATAATATGATGAAAAAGTATCAATTCAACAGATTTAAAATAAATGGGATAGAATAAATATATGAAGTTCATATATTTTGAACTGCGGTATTAGATATGTATGATGCACTATCCTCGCAGTAGATAGCGCTATTTATGCAATAGCGAAAATCAGACCTGAAAAAAATCAGGCCTGTACGGGACTCGAACCACTGACCTCTGCGATACTAGTGCAGCGCTCTACCAATTGAGCTAACAAGCCAACTGGGAGCAGGCCGTTAAGTTGGTTCGTAATAAACCCGTGAAAGTGATAAATTGGATAGAATAAATATATGAAGTTCATATATTTTGAACTGCGGTATTAGATACGTATGATGCACGATCCCATTTATTCTATCCCATTTATCACTTTCACGGGTTTATTACGAACCAACTTAACGGCCTGCTCCCAGTTGGCTTGTTAGCTCAATTGGTAGAGCGCTGCACTAGTATCGCAGAGGTCAGTGGTTCGAGTCCCGTACAGGCCTGATTTTTTTCAGGTCTGATTTTCGCTATTGCATAGATCACTTTCATAAATGGCTGCCGGATTAATATTCTTTTGTTTAAATGTAAATTTGCCTGGGTGGCCTCGCTTGAGATAATGTATTCTTTTGAATTTTGTACTGGAGAACGAGGCCGCCTAGGCAAATTTAAATTTGAACAAAAGAATATTAATCCAGCAGCCATTTATGAAAGTGGTCTATAAATAGCGCTATCTACTGCGAGGATCGTGCATCATACGTAGCTCTCGGAAAGATCGATCAAAATGATTGGTCTTTTACGGTGTGATACTTATCGACTTACATGATGTGTGTTGGTGGCAAAAAGAAAATTTGATGCCCTAAAAGCCGATATAAATCAAAAGGACAATTCGCCATCTTTGACCAGATCGCGCCTGCAACTTTGTTTAGCAGTCAACTTTGAAATTCAAATGAATAAAGGCTGATAGTTTCTAAAGAAACTGTTTGGGGCTGCGTCGGTGGGGGTAACGAAATAATTTGAATATATCAACAAAGTTGAAATGGTAAACTGGCCGCCGTTACGATTATAAAAGCTGATGTTTCGAGCGTTAGCTCTTCGTCGGAGCGAATAGAGGAATTGTGGGTTGTGTGTGCTTTTAAAGGCAGAAAAAGGAGCTACGTGATTGGTGGGAACATGCCAACGAAAAAAACACGAATAAATTAGTGGAATGAAAAGCGTTCGTTGATACCTGTGGGATTTAGACGCCGGTTTGAGAGATGAGCTTTTGTTCAAGAGTTTTACGGCTTTCCGAGCTACCTAGGTGTAAGGAAAGACCGCAGATTACCAGATGTTGCTTAGAAATTTGAAATTCATTTGAAATTTGAAATTCATTTGGCATGTTGTGTTTCTAGTCTACAAAGTTTAAGTTTAAAATGTAACAAAGACTTACGGCCACCAAACTATTTGACTTGTTATTTGTTAAGCTTGAGATAGTTGCTGGTCCACCGAAGAAAAAATAAGCCCGTGATATATTGGTCTCCTCTCAGCGTAAGGAAAAAGAAAATGGTTAAAAACCTGACACGCATAAAGAAGTCACTTACATATTTTATCTCAGGCTTACTGCCTACATTTGCCAAGTTTGAGCCAAATCGGTGATTTGAGGTCCATCGCCCCCTGCCCGGTTTTCTCGTCGAAACGCTCTTAAGATCACATATCCACCACTTACGTTCTCCTTTTTCCTTGTATTGCTTTGACTAATTACCTTCCACGAGAGAAAAAGTATAGTGTTCCTGAGAAAATTCTGTTAGTTTTTATTCGAATATTTTCTTTTTAATAGATAAGTGTGACAGCAATCCATGTCAGAACCATGGGAGCTGTACAGACGGTTACTGCCAATGTCAGCCTGAACTTGACGGAGAACACTGCGAGATAGGTTAGTATTTAGTTCTTCCACCAGCAATTCTTATAAAATCACAAGTCCACCACTTACCTTCTTCTTTTTCCTTGCATTGCATTGACTAATTATCTTCCACGAGAGAAAAAGTGTAGTGTTCCTTCGAAACTATCATCACTTTTCGTTTAATTTTTTTTTTGTCATAGATAAGTGTAAGAGCAATCCATGTCAGAACCAAGGGACCTGTAGAGACGGTAAATGCCAATGTCAGCCTGGATATTCTGGAGAATTCTGTGAGACAGGTTGGTTAAACCTTATTACTTTTGACTTCCTCTGAGGGGCAAAAATATGGCGGCGATATATACAAACCTAAATGTAACTTTCCACGGCCATTCTAAATTTTTTTCTAGTCGATGGTAATAATGATAATGATACTTAAATAGCTCTTTTACTTTACACTGAAGTACATGGTATATATATACAAACACACCCATAATTTTTCAGAATTTTTTCAGTACTGCTGCCTGATTTTTGAGTCTCGATTTCTTTTGTACGCTAAAATACATTCTTCGTGAAACGTTCCATTACTGAGACGCTACAACTTTCCCTTTTCAAAATATAATACTACATCTTAGTTTTCATTCATTATCCTCTGTAGTAAATTGAAGCAAGTTAACATTAATCCATATATTATTAATTGGCTTATTGGTTTTTTAAATCATAGAGAGTAGAGAGTTGTTGTCGATGGTCATAGTACTGAATTTGTTTCTATAAATAGGGGTGTTCCTCAAGGTACAGTCCTGGGGCCGGTCTTATTTTCTATTTTGATTAACAATATTAAAGCTAACAACAACAAACATATGAAACATATGTGTGAACTGCGGTTATGAGACGTATATGAGAACGATCCTTCGCAGTAAAGCACTATTTGAGCAATAGTGAAAATCAGACCTGAAAAAAATTTCAGGCCTGTACGGGACTCGAACCACTGACCTCTGCGATACTAGTGCAGCGCTCTACCAATTGAGCTAACAAGCCAACTGGGAGCAGGCCATCAAATTAATTCGATATAAACCCGTAGATGATAAATCAAACAACAACAAACATATGAAACATATGTGTGAACTGCGGTTATGAGACGTATATGAGAACGATCCTTCGCAGTAAAGCACTATTTGAGCAATAGTGAAAATCAGACCTGATTTAATTCGATATAAACCCTACGGGTTTATATCGAATTAATTTGATGGCCTGCTCCCAGTTGGCTTGTTAGCTCAATTGGTAGAGCGCTGCACTAGTATCGCAGAGGTCAGTGGTTCGAGTCCCGTACAGGCCTGAAATTTTTTTCAGGTCTGATTTTCGCTATTGCATAAATAGCGCTCTCCTCTGCGAGGATCGTGCATCATACGGATACTCATTTTAAGAGCATGTCCACGAGAAAACCGGGCAGAGCCGGCGGGGGGCGATAAACACTGCTTTTCGCTCGACCAATCGTCGATACGGTTTCTCCAAATGAATCCAGATCAATCCGGCTCGAAGGACCATGAAAATAAACGATTTTTTCACTAAACGTAACGAAAAACTTAGACATTACACTTCATTTTGACCATAACGACCCGAACGTCGAGCTTACGTTTTTGCAATACGTCATAAACTCGGACACAGTCTCCACTCACTCGGACCCAGTGTCCACCCACTCAGTATGCAACGCCTTACACAAATTGAAAATAAAATAACACAGAACATAAATTTTCATTTCGGAACAAAGGCCTATAGAGGCTTTGCACGGTCACGTGAAATCATAGCAACCGTTACTACGTCGCCATGACAGGGGGCAAGCTAAACAAACATGGCGGCAAAAGAGAAGAAGCGTGTGCCTTCGCTGCCGAAATATCGCGATTCTTTAAACGCCAGATGAAATATACGAAAAATATACGAAAAAAAGCTCGAAATGATAGCAGATATCGATCCTTATAATGTAACCAACCAGTTTTTCACCGATTCGATGGAAATGTGGCCCGATGTCGAATACATCGATATGGTAAATTTCCTGCTGCTATCGACGATTACTACACTCAAGAGCAAGTTAAAGCTTATAAAAGCCTCGAGGCATACCAGTTTTTTGTCGCGGGCTGGGTCAGACGTATATTCATAGGAAAAGCAACAGATGATGTGAAAATTCTCATCGGAAAGGTACGCATTTTTCGTTTAAGTTCGGTACTCGATATGGTCACTACAATTCAAGTCGTTTCTAAACTTAATGTGTGTTTATCAATGTTTCCCTTCAGGTTAATCATTCACAGAGACTAACCGATACTGCTGTAGAGCCATGGTTTGCGGCTAAAAGCGATGGAACAATTCTAACAGACAATTGCAACTGTATGGCGGGTTTGGGCAAAGTATGCTCACATGTTGGAGCGATGTTGTTTGCTGTCGAAGCTGGAGTTCCTATCATGAAAGCCAAAACATGTACGTCCGTTCCGTGCAAATGGCTTATGCCAACTCCAGTTGCTAATATTGAGTATCAAGAATTAAGAGACATTGAATTTACTTCCTCACAAACAATGAAAAAGAAGCTGGATTTGGAAATCGAAAATATTACGAAACCAACGACCCCAACAACTTTCTTGGGACCTGTGGCCAGTAAGAAAAAACCCGGTGCATATACTGCTTCAAAACATAAAATCAAAACTTTTTGTGAACGCTTATTCAAGTCGAATACTTCTCTAGCAATTTTGTCATTACTTTCACCCTACAGCAAGAATTATGTTCCAAAGAATGTCAACTTACCAGAACCACTGACTAGACTTTATAAACTGAAGAGGAACTGTCCGCAATGGACCTTGAAGGGTTAGTCGAAAAATCAAAGGAAATCTTCAACTCATTAAAAGTTACTGAGGAACAATCTGTGCAAATCGAAGAAACAACACGACAGCAAAGCAAGTCAAAGTTGTGGTTTGAGATGAGGTGTGGTCGAATAACAGCAAGCAAATCTCCTCAAGCTTGCCATACCAATCCTGATACACTCTCTGTCAGCTTGATTAATGTTATCTGCTATGGATCTCATTTCTCCTCAGATGCAACAAAGTGGGACTGTGATCATGAAAAACAGGCATTAAAGGAGTATGAGCAGGTAAATATCAAAAATATTTTATATTTTGTCAACCTGAGTTCCCCTACTTATCTATATATTGTTATTAAAAACTAGATCATTGGATAATGCAATTCAAGACTTTTTATTGGCTTAGCCATTATGGTATATCAGCCAATATACCATAATCTACAAATATGGTAAGCGTACGTGTCAGCTTAAAATCAAAAGGGAGCTAAAAATTTAATAAAATTTAATAATTTAATTTAACGTTTTTAATAAAACAATTATTCCACTCGCGCTTGTTGGATATGAGATGATTATAGCCAACTCGGCGCTACGCGCCTCGTTGGCTATCTATCATCTCATATCCAACGCGCGCTCGAAGAATAATTGTTAATTATTGTACAGGTTATGCAAAGCAAACATGAAAACTTCCACATAAAGGAGTATGGTTTGGTTGTCAGTCCCCAGTACCCTCACCTTGGTGCATCCCCAGAGTCCATGTCGTTATGTACTTGTTGTGGCCAAGGCGTTCTAGAAGTGAAGTGCCCATCTAGCATCAAAAGTTCCAAGATTCCAGATGCCGTTCATGCAAACAGGGATTTTTACGTGGAAGAGACGTGATGGCGAGTTCCAGCTCAAGCGAACCCATCCGTACTTTGCAAAAGTGCAACTCCAACTTGCATTGACTTCTACGGAGTTTACTGATTTTATTGTTTGGACACAACTAGGCATACATATAGAGCGAATTACAGCTGACAGCCAATTCACTGAGAGTCACCTGGAAAAGGCTAAGAAGTTTTACCTCTGTGGCATTCTTCCAGAGCTTCTGGTATTTCACTAGGCCCAAGAGAAATGATGATGTTTTGTATTGCTTTTGTAGAGTTAAGTTTGAGGATTCTCTGGTAATCAGTTGTACTAATAACAGGTGCTTATTTCGCAAATTCCACACAAAATGCTGTGGACTATCTAAGAAATCATCTATTAAGACATGGCTTTGTTCAGACTGCAGGAGATTGAAAGTAGCAGAATCAAGACAGCATTGATGAACAATAGTTTATTGGTTTTATTTGTATACTTTATTTATTAATATTCAAAATTTTAAATACTTTGTATGTAGTAATGACAATTGCAAATATTTTGTAATATGTTATTATTAAACCATTGAAAATTTTGTTATTTACTGACACAAAAGTAGATTAGTGAAACATTTCTATATCACTGAAACAAATTTTTGTTCAGAGTGAAACCCAGGGGCTACTGAGTGGGTCCGGGAGATTTTCTTTCCTCTTTTCCAAAGTCTCCCTGGCCCCACTCAGTAGCCCCTGGGTTCCCGAAGATGAATGAAAACACAAAATGTGTGGTTAATCTGAATCAATCTAATCCAATGTCATTCAATGACTCCCTCTGCCTTATTGTTATAATATTACATTTTGCATACCATACATTTAGTGACTTTTTTATTAACTGATTTTAATCTGGTGGAACAACTGACTTACAAATAGTAGTCAAGGCACAACAAACAAATGCTATTTTATCAAGTAAACATGGTTCTCCATCATTCTCTGTTTTAACATAATCAATTTGAATTATACCATGTTCTAAGATGGAATAATTCTGTCGCACGCAGCCAATCACTCTTTCCACATGTATCCTGACATTCGCTATAGTTCGTGTGGTTTCAATATCCAATGGGGCTAGTTATCGTTTTCCTCTAGTGAAGGCTGGAATCTTTAATCTAGCAGCATAAAGTCCACAGCTGTCTTCAATGTCGAAGCTTCAATCAGCAAGGACCAAGTCTCCAGTAGGTTTTCAGTATCAAGTAGGTTTTCTAAGATCCCACAGTGCTCTGTAATAAAATTATCAGAGGTCCCTCCTCCCCATCCTTTGGAAATAAATGAAACAGTTCCTTGAGGGGTTATCCCAATCAAGAATTTGGCAGTATTGTGATGCTTATGCGAGGACCATGTTTTTGCACGGGCCAACAAATCAGATGGATGGTCTATGAAGACTTCGAAGCAGTCAATTATCACAGCACAGGATGAGAATTTTTGTCTGAAACTTGCAGGCATGGTTAGTTGTAATGCATCTCTGTCAGGCCAGTGTACAAGGAAATACATACTTGAGTACATTACTCCAATGCAACTTTGAAACACTCTTGATACTGTAGAAGCATGTTTGCCAAATCTATATCCAAATTCCTGAACATGCAAATTTCAACGAAGTCTCATTAATGTTATCAAGAGCTGTTGGAACTTGGTTAGTGAAGTACGGCATGGAAGTCCAGGACTAATGAGATCAAGTACAGCAAGGAACACAGACATAGTTGTCAAACCAGTGTAAAACTTGAGCTTTTCTTCGTCTTTCGCCAAGCTTTCTCTCGTTAATTCAGAGGCTAAATGGGCAGATTTTGCCTGTTTCTCGAGCAGTTCTAAGTCTATTAATGTCATATCAGTTTGAATCTCGATTGAAATTGTTTGTTTTGGTCTCGGTTCGTCAGAAACCGAACATACTTCTTCTTGTATTTCATCGGGTCGAAGGTTGATCGATTCCACGGTACCGACACTTTCAACGACGTTTTCTTGCGTTATGTTTTCCAAGTGCTATTCTCTTTTTGACTGACAATCTTTCAAATCCACGTTTGTGGCGTTTGAGAGTGGATTCCTTCGAAGCACGACAGACAGATGCCGACGAGTGACCCATAGCAATTGAAGGTGCTCAGTCTGGATTAGCTTCTTCGTAAACTGCTGCTAGTTCTCCTAAAAGTAAACAGATAAGTGATAAGTTTAGAAAATAACATAACTTTAGAGCATCTAGATTAATATTAAAAGATTCTTTTAATTTCATACCTTTGTGAAAGTGAACTGAGCAAACCAAAGGATTCTTGATCTCTCCGTTTGAGACGGCATCGCGACGAATGTTTGCAAGCCATTCATCTATCTCCTCTACGGCTTGATATTTCTCTTGTTTGGTCGCCTTTATTGCCTATGACTTTCGAAACATTGAAAAATCGTAAATTTTCATTCTTTTTCGAGCTATTTGAGCATCCTACTACACAGGAAAACTTCCCTATGTTGACAGTACGCTTGGATTGTGTTTTTTGGCTCCCTGTCGTGGCGGCGTAGTAACGGTGGCTAGGATGTCACGTGACCATGCAAAGCCTCGATAGTGCGATCTAAACGTGGAATATTATAACCAGGTATGACAATGGTATCGTCAGGAATTAAATCACTCAGCCATGTCTCAGTAAAACAATCAAAGTCGACGGAGGAATTAAGCACGGTATAACGAATTTCATCAATCTTTGGAGCAAGTGACATAGTATTAGAGAGCAGAAGAGCGGGAACATGAGCTGAAAGGCAACTCCGTTGATTTGAGTTAAAGCTGGAAGCTGGATTCGCGGTTGATGTTATTGCAGAAAAAGGTGTTGTTGCGAATATGTAACAAGTCCGTATGCAAATTGGTTATTTCACTGCCAGGGACACTAAAAGTGATGTTTTGAAAATTTGTAGATTCCCTTTCAAGGTCGACAGCTATAGAGTGTTGTTTTCTGGCACCGGCACGGTAACCACGTCTAGTAGGTGTTGTTCTTGTTAGCCGAAGTTGGGTAAGCGTCTTCCACAATGAAGAGTTCAATCGCTGTAGCTTTAACTTTGAAAAAGTAGCGTTCAGGGCAGGTCGAGAGTACGTGTGGGCCATTGCGAGACTAGCTGAAGAGAATTGATGTAAATAATAGGGCGTAGAGGCAGCAAAACCCAAGAAAAAATATATAAAATTCCTATAAATTCCTAAAAATTCGGGAGCAAAGAGGGTTTGCTGCCTATCGGGCGCTCCCTCGTTTCTTCGCTTCTTCTTTCATCAGTAGATCTTGCTAGTTAGCTACAGAGATTTGGCAAGATCATTGAAAATTGTTCTGTGGTAAGAGGAATTATTTTCAATTTATACATAACTCCATAATTCCATAAAATGTCTTTGGATTAAAGAATTTAGTAAATGCCAGTCGACATCTGTAGTGATATCTATAAATCGGGTCGATGCAGTTGTCATCGATCTTGAAAATGTTACAGAAACAATAATTAATTCCTATAATATCCACTTTCAAGTAGAATAAAAAACATCGTTTAGCAAACCTGTTTCACAATGAGCGCCAGTGAATCCTTGTAAACATGTGCAGTTGTATCCATTACTTTGCTGGATACAGGCCCCTTCATTGTAACATGGATTTTGTTCACAGCCCAAAATTTCTGAATAGAAAAAAACTTTAAAACGCGCTTTAAGTGATTTAAGGGATGCTTTTTCTTTATTCGTGCTTCAGGAAAATGTTCTGCCGATATAGGAAGGCTTTTGCATCATAAGTCATTTTTGATGTTCATAACTGTGACAGTTATAAGGGTCAGGAGACAATCTCGAAGCCTTTATCCCTTTTAAAATCCTCCCGTTTGTCTTTGTAAATGGTGTGTCGTGTATCATAAAGCACTTCCCAATCGAGCCTGGTAAAGCCAAACCAACACAAAATAGACTTGCAGATCAGAAATAAACGTTTGACGTGACTAGAAGTCGGAGGAAAAGTAAAAGTGACACAGCTAACCGGCCTTAAGCACACTGAAAGCTTCTGTTACTGATCACCTCTAGAGAGCAATCCACGGGTGGAACATTTCCTGCTGAACCTTTTGAATACGGTGTACAGGGAAAAGTCAAACAAATTAACGTTAGTTTCCTTACCCACACAAATTTGACCATTTTCCTCGTAACCAGGTTTGCATTTACAGACAAATGATCCCACAGTATTATGGCATTCAGCATTAGCATCACATTCGTGAGTTTTCTTTGCACATTCGTCAATATCTAGAAAGCGAGTATCAACTTGAAATGCACATCTTTCGTAATTAACAAAAATATTGAAATAATGGTCAGTAATCACAAAACTCTTAGGAGCTTTTGAAAGCCATGGGTATGTTATAAACTAAAACAATCTCTTAACATCGATTACACAGATTGGTTCCAGAATATGGATCGCGTTTAATAAAGTTGGAGATAAAAACCGGTTCAAAGTGCGAGCACATCTTTACTTGCCTCACCTTGTTCACATTGGGATCCCGTAAATCCATCAGAACATATGCATCGATATCGCTTGTGTGTAAAACCGGATTGACAAATGGCGTTGTTCACGCAGGGAGCACGACCACAAGGATTCTGGAAAATGATAAATCGAAATTAACGAATATTACAAATGTGAGTCGATAAGAAATCCCGTAAGAATATAAGTAACTAATGTTTAAATAAGAAATGAAATCGTAAGAAAGAGTTAAGTAATCGGGTAAACAACTGAAGATATGTCGTGGAATCACCATTCTTAGGAATATTTTTACTGGACCAGGGAAACCTCTTCATTTGTTTTAATGTAGTGAACATCGTTACAAAGTGCAAAAGAAATGATTATTGAAAAAGATAAATGAAAAAGTGCGATAATAAGTAATCGCGTAAGCGTGTAAATAACTAAATTAAGAGATGGGTGAGTAAGCGTTTAAACAAATGGAAACTACTATAATAATAGCGCCATTGAAAGCAATTTTCTTGCTGGTCCAAGGGAGCCTGTTGATTTGGTTCCAAAATAGTAAACACTGTAACAGAGGTGAATGCATTAACAAACAGAGAAATTTCCTTCCAACTTAATGAGATAAACTTAAATGATTGCTAAAAGATACTGTATCCTTACTCTTGTTCCATGGTAAACAGGAAAAGTTAGGTAAGTGGACCTAGAATATCAACCACAACTGATTCAACTGAAGTTGGGACGTACTCTATTGGATTGGGAATGGATGTCTCCTCTGAAATGACCGGATGATTTTTTTCCAGTAGGTAAAAATTTTCCGCTTAAAAAGCGGAAAAAATCACAAAAATCTTCAACATTAAAGATGAACGTAAAGAAGAAAGTTAAAAACGTAAAATATATATGAATAACAATTGGAAGAGAAAAGCAAATAAATGGCATGATATGACAACTCGTAATAAAAGCTACGTAAAGGCAAAGTGACGTACTCTTACCATCCATGCAAGATAAAACATTCTTAATTAGCAAGAAAAAACCGAAGTGCAGAAGAAAACCCATGTAGGTGAGATCACCTTTCTAAACATGAATGGAGGCTGGTGAGAGTTTTTCCACAACCTGACGAAGTTCAAGTTTTAATTAGCACCAATAAGTTTCCTCACACGTATCCAATTAACAATTAAGGCTGTTTTAAAGGCGAACGTCATAACCAGCAGTTTCAGCCAATAGAAGCGTTGTTGATGTCCTGGTACTTAATTATGACTTATGGGAAAGTCGTTTTATTTGAGGTTTCTACAGAGAAGTCGTATGTCAGTGCAGGTTTACATTTCGCGGAAATTAGGAGACATTCAGTGCCAAGGTATCATTTCAGGGTTTAATTCTAATGGTTTTTACAAGACTGAAAATCGAATTTCCTTACTATTATTTATTTATGTATTGTTTGTGACTGACAGCGTGATATTTGTGATTCCTTGCGTAATTTCTTAATTTTTTGCGGTACACAATGCAGGATGAGGAGCAAAAAAGTGGTTCCAACGAGTAAGCTGGCTGCATTAAAGGAGCGTTTTCTAAGTTATTCCACAAATTTTGACTTACCGGCCTCTCTGACGATAGATTAACGTTGGCTTAACTTACACACAGCTGTCCTCAGGTAACATAATTAAAACTGAAACTTTAAACTTGAATTTTAAAAGCCTTTTGTGGCCACCTGCCTAAAATGAAACATTCTGTTTTGGCGAATTCATAATTTGTTTATTGTATTCATATGTAGGTCTTCTAGTTTTCGACCTCATTAATTTACGCTCATTCTTTTCGTTTTTTCACGTATCATTCATGTACCATCATTTTATCGCTATATTTTTTATGTTTCACGCCCCTTCTGGCAGTGTGTGGTTTTTTCCTCTCTGTAAAACCTCTTCGCTGCGAGCTTTTCGTCTCGTATCTTTATATTTTAATTTTTTCCATCTTATTTGTTAGTATATTTTGTTAAGATGTTTTTCTGCCTTTCGGGAGTTTACTTCTTCTCACGTGTACATTAAAAGAGTAGTAAATTGAGTGCTGAATAAAAGTGTGCTACTTTAGGCGGGCCCTAGCCTCTTCACATTCCTTCAAAATATTTCAGTTGTATATTGTATGTTACTAATCTATGTCATAACCTATGAAATAGAATAAAGATGTTTTTCTGCCTTTCGGGAGTTTACTTCTTCTCACGTGTACATTAAAAGAGTAGTAAATTGAGTGCTGAATAAAAGTGTGCTACTTTAGGCGGGCCCTAGCCTCTTCACATTCCTTCAAAATATTTCAGTTGTATATTGTATGTTACTAATCTATGTCATAACCTATGAAATAGAATAAAGAAAAAGGGGGTAAGGGAAGACGAATCACGTCCAATAACAAGAGAACCTAATTATCTTAATTCGGGGTTGGTAAGTCTATCTATTTCTCAAGTTCCCATCCGTGGGACTCCTTACCACCCCTAACAAGCCCCTAGATTTACCCCACTAAGTCAGAAATCCTCAGGTTCTAAGAGGTAGCAATCATTCCGAGGGTCCAATCATTAAAAGAGGTTTAAAGAAATATTACCATGGCAACAGGATATATAAAGACATCCTTTTACCCTGGAAAGATGATCATATGAGTCTCCTGAGCGAGGAGGGACCTGTAAAGAGCACTTTATTTCCTAACTTTCCTTAAAGCCTATTTGATTGAAACAACTAAAAAATTTACAGAGTAAAATCAGCCATGCGATTGGTTGAGCCTGAAATGACAGTCAGACCTCTTTCCTCTGATCGAGGCGGTCCTTAAATGAAATTAACAAACTTGCTGATATCCGAAATCGTTTTCTCAAGAGACGATAATAATCTCCTTCTTTTCTTTTTTGTCCATAGGTTTCTATGTTATTAAACAAAGTTATCAAGCTCTTGATCAGTCAGCTGTATCTTTTGGGTTAAATGGTTATTTTTTGCTAGGGTTTCGAACTCTTAATGTTAAAGAAAAAAAATTGGCTCTAAGTTTGCTAAGGGTTTTGTTTAATCGACCCCTTCCGGCAATAAATTTGTTGTCGGTATCCACAATTTTCGATTTATATTTTTCGCTAAAACTTTTGTCTCTCACTCGACGCTATGATCGTGGGTGGAGGGGTGCGATAGGAATACAAAGTTAGGAATACTAAGTTAGGAATACTAATCTACTACAGGCCGATAAATACTACTCGTATGTGTGACTCAAACCGGCTTTTTTCAATTCATTCTGCTCTACTCAAAAATTTCATTCAACACGATAACTTTGCATTTGCTCTATTGGCAAACAACAAAGCTGGATACAAGATATTTTCATCCCTGGAGTGTTTTCCGGCGGATGTTACAAAGGTCAAGAGGTGAAGCAAACAATGTACATTGGTGATGAACATTCTTTTCCTGTTGGAATGGCTCGGGTAAGACAACCCAGAGTGAATCCGAGTAAGTTTTTTTCTATTTTTTGCCGTTTAGTGACAAAGATATTTTTTACTTTCACACACACGTCATTTTATCTGTTATAGTCATGCAAATATCATTGAGTGTGATAGAGAAGCGACCACTGTCCGAACTTGAATGTAGAGTAAAATAAGTAGAATAATCTATTGACGTTTCGTGGAAAATATATGATAATAGTGATAAATGTCTCGGCTTTAAACCATTACAACTTATAGCTTTTAAATAAATTGCGTTTTTATGAACGATAAAGTTGCGTTTTGATAGACAATATTACTTTGCCCCCGCTACCATGAGGTTTCAAGCAAATTTTGATCTGCATAATAATTTACAATTATTCACCAATGCAAAGTGGAGGTAAATATTCACTACTCTCAAATTTTAAAAAATTAGTTTATTTCTCTCAATACACCAAAAAACGATCGGAAATTAAACTCGTGACGCGCGGTTTGTCTCTTTGGCTGCTCGGAGGTGAATAGTGCTTGCTAATCACCTCATAATTGGCAAATCAGCGGGTGCGAAAAGCACTATTCAATCGTGTGGTTTAAATTAACATCTATATTTCACCACATATTGACCCTTGCTCACCATAGAGTCTCCAGTAGCTCAGTGGTTAGAGCATCCGACTAGATCTCGGAGGGTCGTGGGTTCAAGTCCCATCTGGGGCTCGGATTTTTTCTATTACACTAAAAATTGTTTCATCTTTACATGCTCACTTTGGAGGTTGGTTGGCTGCATCTTGATATGCCTTAATGTGACAGCGTGATGCTGTTAGTGAGTTTTCACAGGTGCTTACCAATACTTGGCTGTGTAGCCGCGCGATGCGGTTCCAGTCGAGGCCCACATATTGACCCTTGCTCACCATAGAGTCTCCAGTAGCTCAGTGGTTAGAGCATCCGACTAGATCACGGAGGGTCGTGGGTTCAAGTCCCATCTGGGGCTCGGATTTTTTCTATTACACTAAAAATTGTTTCATCTATATTTCTAATTAAAAATATGAATGGGAAATACCACTGACTGAAATGAATCCCAAAATAAACTTCTTGATAGTGTATAAGTTCCAAAGTACATGCAAACATTGTTCCAAGAATACTTCGAGGGATACTCGACAAAGGACGAAGACAAGACCATCTACAATATACCAGGCTGGAATCTTGTGGACAATGTTGCGAGGAATTACGAGCTATTACAACTTTGCCCAAAGCCATGGCGATATCAATATGCCAAGGAAACTGGAACTGTAACAAAGTGGGGACAGTTTTCATTTTGTCGTGGAGGACGATTTCTAGCAGACCTCGGGTATAAGAACCAAAGCAGATTTGGCATGGCTACAAATTTACAAAACAACTATTGGCTTGACAATAGTTGTTGACAATTAATGTATATATTTATATGAATATCATTTACAAATATTGTAGATAGGAATTCTTCAAGCTTTACAACCATCGGTCTCGATGTTTCAACTGAAGTCCATGCTGATTGGGTCGAGATTTTTCAATTGGTATTTTCTGTGTTTTCAGTAGTAACGTACCTACTTGCGACAAAGTAAAGTTTCTTCAACGCCGGGAGAACTGCAAGTAAACATTTACACAAGTGTAAGTTTCCAGGAAGCCATCACATGGCAAGAAGCAGAAAATGCCACACTTGGAATCCTGATATACATAGTCTCTACAAAACTCTTGCGAATCATTCGCCATAAAAATCCAAAGCTTTCAAGGTATCTGCAGAATCATTGTCATTTGTAGTGTTTTATTAATTTTCTTTGTGGCATTTTTGCACTGCGGTGTCTTGATGTTTGGCTCTGTATCTGAGCGCTCTTCTTCGGTACTAAAAGGAGCTTATTTCCAACTAGACCTCACTTTTGGGCAGACCAAAGCTCGACCAATCAATGAACTAACAGAGACTAACTGCATATATGCCAAAATATATAAAGATAATGTTGGCAAGACTACTGATTATACCTTTAAAGGAGAAGAGAAACACAGAAATGAAAGCAACAGCAGGAGACAATTATTCTTTAGATGAATCGAACGAAGAAAAACAGCTAGACGACCTGGAAATTTCTTCATTTATTAAAGAAAAAAGAAACAGCAACACGACAATGACGCGCTTTGCATACTTCTGTCACGCACTCCCCGTAAATAAATATCCCCGAAATTCGCCCGCACTGAAATAACAGTTTGACGTGTTGGATGATAAATAACTTATTAGACGTTTTGTTGTGTAGTATCGCTGAGTATTTTTACTCGTTATTTGCATTTTGACTCGCCCTACGGACTCGTCAAAATACGGTACAACTCGTAAAAATACTCAGCGATACAACACAACAAAACGTCTAATAAGATATATCTATTAAAGACAGCAGAGGCTCATAGCTAATAGGTCTAATAGATTGAGAGAGAAACATAAGAAAGGGTATAAGGAAATGAGAGACTTCCTCGAAAATTAAGGTGAAAGACAGATACACTGTATTGTAGACTATAGCATGAAGGATCTCGCTGACAAAAAGAAGTGCTGCAATTGTGGAAAAAGGGAAAAAAACAAACATTCACACATTCCCCTTACAGGAATGTGTAAATGCAGAGTTTGACTAGGAGACGACAGGGGGAATTAAAAAACGTTTCCGTAGATAGAACTGTCCTCTTATATCACTGTCCTCTTACGAGAGTGTCCGTTAGCTAAGAGTTGACTGTGTTTAATACCGTGAATTTCTAAGTTTTATGAAGTGAAAGATTGCTCTGTACCAAGAAGAAATAGTCTCTTGTCTCGTTGATCTGCTTATAAAGGAAACAATGGTGGTCGCTCATATGTCAGTAAAAAGCGATCGATATTGTTATGTTTACTACACATTACCTCTTTCAAAAGTGCTTCAAATACGAAATATGTTTTGTTACCAAGTCAAGAACTAAAATAACTATAGCAACATCTATTAACGGTAACTTTTACATATCGTAAGCTTGATGAATTGGGCGATAACTTTTTTTCTAAGGTATCCACTTCACTGCATTGGAAAGAGCAGCCCTTTTGTTACATTAACCAACTAATATCGAAAATAGTTGAATAACATCAGTCGACGGCGATCTGAGTGAATTATTCATGATTGGGTATATAATATGCTGAAAAAGTATCAATTCAACAGATTTAAAGCAAACTTTATCTTTGAAATTGCCATTCTTACTCCCCACCACTTTATTCTTGTTTTTCACGTTACCATGTTCCCATACATAGCGTAGCCTCATTTCTCATTACATAAACCACACACAACCCCAAATTCCTCTATTGTTTTCGACGATGGACGAACACTCAAAACGTCAACTTTAAAAACTCTCTGCGGAAGCTAATTTGCATTTCCAACTTAGTTGATTACACCAAATCATCTTGAAACTCACCACATGACCTATTTCATCCTAGATCATTGACAACGGACTTTTCATTTATATTGCCTTCGGAACCACCTGCTGTAAAAAAATAACTGTATGCATTCATCCTGTCGCCTTTATTCGCCACACACTTTTTAACTATAACGGACGTTAAAATAACTTCCCCCTGATGGGAAATCTAACACTGAGAAAATTTTGTTGAAAAAACGCCAATAACTTCAGTTCCTCATGAAGGGATGTAATTTTATCCAACTGTTTTTATAAACTATATGCATACATAAGTTTTGTGAGCTGTTGCCAGGCAACAGGAGATAGCTGGGAGGAATATCCTTTGAAACCAAAGAAACGCCACAGATTATTTAACTACAATGGGCGTTAAAACAACTTTCTCCTGACGGAAAATCTAACACTGATACAATTCTGTTGAAAAACCAGTAGTAAAATAAAAATTATTTTTGAAGGGAAATTTTATTCTTATTTGTCAAAACTCGTCATTGACTAATTTTCAGTCGGCTGTATGACGTATGACATCACAATAGCCAACTAAAACAGACGGCTATCTTAAAGACAGCTTATTGCTGATGAACATGTGAAGTACCTCAAGTTGCTATGATTTCTTTAGTCCACTTTGTCTTTTTCTTGCTTATTCTTCAGAATGGTTTGGCCCGTTTAGATGGTAAGTTCTTCGTGGTTTTTTTCATATAACTTTTACCCTTTTCACACTCTTAGCTTCTCGTATCAATTCACGACTTACCAAACAACCAAAACAAACCTGTCTCAATATCCGAAAGGGAAGCATTTAAGAGTATTTAGTGCACGTAAATTGTTGTGTTTCTCAATTTATCCTGCCGCACTGTATCACATTATTGCACATATTTTTGTAGTCGAAATTATTTGAATGTGGGTGACATTCAACAATATTAGTTCCCTTCTCTGAAACCCAAAGATGAGTGTATTCGCTTGATTTTCTCAATAGGAATTTATTTTTGGCAACCGATTTCCGCTTTCTACAATTTTTCTGAAGAAATCACCATACAACCGAACGTTTGGCTGCATCCCTTACCTTCCGCTCAGCTTTGCCGACCATACGAAATAAATTGTGTCACAAACCCAAGGTTATAACATTTACGTGGAAAATCGCATAATGACTCAGACTATCTCTTTGTTTTTTTGTTCGTTTTATTTCTTCTAAACACTCATATTGGCTGATATGATAGTTTCAAGCTATATTAGAGTAAAGGCTGATAGTTTCGAAAGAAACTGTTTGGGGCTGCGTCGGTGGGGGTAACGAAATAATTTGGATATATGAACAAAGTTGAAATGGTAAATTGGCCACCGTAACGATTACAAAAGCTGACGTTTCGAGCCTAAGCCCTTCGTCGGAGCGAATAGAGGAATTGTGGGTTGTGCGTGCTTTTAAAGGTGGAAAATGGAGCTAAGCTAGCCTCCCGGTTAGCTCAATTGATAGAGCGCTGGACTGATGTGCGGGAGGTCGAGGGTTCGAGCCCCGGCCGGACCAACACTCAAGGTCTTAAATGATAATTGAGAAGAATATGCTGCCTTTCTATAACATCAAGAAATGGTTTAGATATTCTAGTCTTCTCGGATAGGGACGAATAAATGGAGGTCCCGTCTCCTGCAGGGTTAGGGGTAGGAGACGTTAATTTCCCACGTACGAGATTACTGTGTGATGGATGTCCTCCCTTGGGGTGGGATGGGTGGGTGTTGTCTTGGGATTATATGAGCCTCTGGCTCGGGCAATATGGGCAACCATGCCCCACGCAAAGACATTAAACTTGATTACGGGACTACAGGATTACAGAAACGTCAGCTTTTGTAATCGTTACGGTGGCCAATTTACCATTTCAACTTTGTTGATATATCCAAATTATTATATTAGAGTAAGGTCACTTTTCCTACATTACTAGATAATTTAATACCTTTACTTTCTGAATTGTGAAATAGACGTACCTGCAAACCGATGACATAGTAGTGATACATTTATGACATCGTTTTGTTTTAATAATTTTGTTATTTTCCTCCCGACAATCTCAACTATTTCAGGTAATTGTCGTGTATTAGCATTTCCATCTTCGTTACTCTTCGAAGGGGAGCGTCTTGTTAACCACACCATAGCAACCATCAGGGTGATTGACAGAGACACGTGTGAGTTTCGTTGTTACCTGGAACACAATTGTGTCAGTATAAACTTCAAAGTACGTCCGAGAGGACCTGAGACAAAGAACTGTGAACTGAACAACTCAACTAGTAAAGAACATGAGAAGGACCTGATCAAGGCAGCAAACTATATTTATCATGGAACAAATGTAAGAAAATTATCTAATGGGAGAAAAAAACTAAGTTAAAAGGTTGTGATCATTATTTTTTACTTCAACAAATGATTATTAAGTATTCATCAGTCATTAACGATAAGGCGGCTTTAAGTAAAAATCAATACTCAAAACTTCTCTACTTGGCAATCCCTTACAAAACGTGAATAATAATAAAATCGATTTCAGGATAAGAGAGTAAAAAAAACAGAAACAATGAAAAATAAAATAATGAAACAATTTTGCTCATAGGTAGTCTTTTCATTTTCCCTCTTTCAGAATGCCTGTGGTAACTCACCGTGCAAGAACGAAGCAACCTGTCAGTCAGGTTTTACTTCTTCACGATATCGCTGCTTATGTCCTCCTGGAATTACTGGCCACAACTGTGAACATGGTAGGAGATTGTATTTCTGCTTCCCAGTTTTTTTTTGTCATGTGAAACAAAATTGTTCAAGTACAATGAATGCACTAATCGTAGATGAAACTTGGATGGGGCAGAAGAGAAAGATAAACAAGGCCGGAGACAGGGGTTGGCAAAGGTGACGGGGACGAGGAGGAGGACTGGGAAGGGGAAATCCACGGCTACGGCGATAGGGAATGGAATAGGAAGTAAATGGGGACAGTGGAAATCGATGGCTGTCAAGTAATAAACTAGCAATGTTAATTTTTACATTTATAATTAAAAGAAATTTATTACAGATACTTTATGTGGCCAGGTGAGTTTTTTCAACTCCTTCCCCTGGTGAAATCACAAGTCCACTACTTACTATCTCTTTCTCCCATACCCTTCAGTGACTAATTGACGGCTGCTAGTAAGAGAGCAAAAGCATACCTTTTGAGCACCTTGGTCACTTGTTTTCTTTTGAGTCATAGATAAGTGTGACAGCAATCCATGTCAGAACCAAGGGAACTGTACAGACGGTAAATGCCAATGTCAGCCTGGATTCTCAGGAGAACACTGCGAGATAGGTCAGTTACACATTACTATCATCGGAAACATTTAGTTCTTCCATCAGTAATTCTTATAGAATCACAAATCCACCACATACCTCCTCCTTTTTCCTTGCGTTGCATTGACTAATTATCTTCCACGAGAGAAGAAGTATAGTGTTCCTAGGAAACGTTCG
>NC_142520.1:31766814-31791814 GCF_964205215.1 Stylophora pistillata
CCTTTATTATTATTATTATTATTATTATTATTATTATTATTATTATTCCGTGTAAGTTTTAAACATAATGTTTTAGTAAAATCGCCACCGGTGGCGATTTCACTTTGAGTGGTGGCGAGTTTTTTATGGTGGCGAATTAACCGTGAACCGTGTTTGCCCGCCTGAATACAAGGGTATCAACTGTGAGAAAAAAATCATGAAGTACTTCCATGAAAATGTCAACCACACCCATTAAGTTGTCTATCGATGAAACGTACTCTCAGTCCTATTCAGCTAGACATCCGTCTGTCTTCCCCACGATCCAGGTGTCTGCCTTTCCTTTTATTCCTCTCTGCCTCTCTGTCTTATGATCGGCATCTCGGCGTTCAATGATGAAACGAACTTATTATATGTTTAATGGTTCTCTTCCCAGAAAAATGGATACAGATGACGCCATCAACTGTTTGCTTTGGAGCAAAAGATGATTCTTATGGTTTCTTTAAAACTAACCAAACCGGTAACATAATAACATTCAAATTAACCTACCAATCTGGATACGTGACCTGCCGTAAAATGGACCCAAACTATCAGTCCAAATGGGGATGCCTTTGGCCCAAATTGATCCCCAACCAAATGGCCACGATGATAACTGACACAAACCGTAATCTTCTTCTGCCAACCAATTACTACCTAACGGATTATCAGAGCTGTAAGTTTTACGGCCTGCCTTGGGCCACAACCGAATCGCCAGAACTTCTCTTCGATAATTTTTCTACCCCGCTGAAGACAGAAGCGAATCAAGAATTCCAAATCTGGTACAGCGAGGACTTGTTCAACTGGCATGACACCAATAATGGGCGCGAAAAGACGTGTGTTGCGGTGCATGGGCTGTATGTTTGAGTGGCAGAATCGTAGTCTCGCGCTTTTTATTTTTCTCGAGTTCCGTGGCGTGACTTTTTATACTTACTGCAACTCTCCCTATTTCTGCAGCAGCCGCACATTTTCTTAAAAGCAATTGCTTGCCTCGATCTTGAAGAGTAAACTATGTCCAAAGAAACTGAGGAGACAAAACGAGAGGTTCATTCAATCTTCTCATTCCATCGACTCCTTCTATTACATAGTCTTTAGTCTTGGTGAAAGTATTGAGATAAGGTTGCTTACCACCCAGGTTACTCAGCCTGTCGGAGGTAATCCTGTCCAGGCCTTGGAGCCGGTCAATATCGCGAGATCGACTCAAAAAAACTCTCTCTAATGGAAGTCTGTTTACCGAGGCATCTAGGAGACTATGACGGACAAAGTAGAGATAAATTATGTTTATGAGGAAATGCTTTGTCTTGAGTGGGGTTTTCCGCCTGAGATTCATGGGAGTCGCCATGTTCCTGCCTACGACCCGATCGTGACTAGTTGTCTCTTTATGACTTTTTGATTAGGTTTAGAGTAAAATAAGCGGGTTGCTATTTTGAATTGATCCATGCAAATTTAATGCACCCGGTGAGTCGCGATTGAAAAACTTCAACATTCCTTTCAATCCACAGATGAACTGATGTGAATACACGTAATTATTATATAAGTACTGTGATTTACTCAGTGCAAACTCACTCGATAAAAATCGTCGCCCATTGATGAGAAGCAATCCGTTGGTCATAGGAATTTTTTCACCGGCGAAAAAAATATCGTATGACTAGTCAGAAGCCTGTTACGATTTTTTTTCACAAGTGAGAAAAATCATACCGGTTTCTTCCCGCCTTTCGGGGCGGCCTGCGAAGTAATGAGAGTTAATGTCTACTCCAATTCAGGGTAGAGAACGCTTTGTTAGTTTGAAAGCTTACTTGAGCCAATATTTTCAATAACCCTTCCATCCTCAAACGCAAGTCCCAATTTCTTTCAATGGGGTTTGTAATCTTTTTTCTTGAAATGAATTATTTTAAAAGTACAGTCCTTTCGCCTTTTTAAGCATACTCGAATGCAGTTTTTAGGCGTCTTGACAGCATTGAATAAAAGCGAATGGCGCGAATTGCTCTGACGAAGGGCTAACACTCAAAACGTCAGCTTTTTAACTCTTTATGGTGGCCAATTTACATTTTCAGCTGAGTTGATATAGCCAAATTACTTCATGGTTAGTTCGCTTGTACAATTTTTATTCACTTGTTGTGAAGAATCACAAACTCACTCGCTCGAATACTCGCTCGTTCATTTGCAATTCTTAACAAATCATGAATAAAAATCGTACGCACTCACCAACTACGAAGTAATCTATATCCATGACATCAGGAAATAAAAATATTCTGCCGTTAAGGAGGTTCCTCTCTTTGGCGTAAAAGTGAGAACTCAGTACAATGTCGTCTGCGATTTTACGATATGCACCTTAAGTATATGGAGATGACACAAAGAAACTCAAATATATGCTAGCCTATTCTTATTTTTCCCTTTCCACCATTTCAAACGATGGTTAGCTTCCGGATTTAGAGGACATTGGAGGATGAACCTGGTGTGCAAGAAATCGCATTTACAGCTCTATTTTCTACTATAAGAGATCTCAGAGTGTTGGCAGACCTGTGAGTTTTTGCAGTGTTCGAACTTTAATGATCAGTTTGATTCCCTTTACATTTACTAGAAAACAAAACTTGCATTGATTTCCGAGAATACTTTGTCATTCTCGTCACGAACTCGCAGTTTTTCAATGGACATCATAATGATTTACATACAGTCGAACCTGTATTAATCTATAATTCATGGGGAAGGGCGTGGTGACCGCTTTATATAGGTTGACTGCTCAATACAGGCTCCACAGATTAGGGATATTGTAAAGAGCGATAAGCAGCGCCACCTTATGCCATAATAGACCATTTAATGCACAGAATCTCGCTCAGAAATGACATTTATTACCAAAGGGAATAAATCAATTTATGCAGCCTGCGCCGCGTTTACATCCAGGACTTATAATGGCAGATACTTAAACATCCGAACATTTGATTTCGGGCCTCTTTTAGTTATGCTTCGGTGCAGGGCAAACATTTTTCTGAAGGCTGAAGGGCTTTCGACGGAATCCTCCTTATCTCCCTTCAGAAGGACTTCAAGAGAGGTGTCCATTTCATCGTTCAGTTTAGTAGGCTGTTTTTACTTGAATTAAGCGCAGTTAATCGCTATAACAAGTCATACAATGAAATTAATGCAGTTTTTGGTCATGGAAAATTGCAGACTGACCCCAAAGGCATTGCAGAAACTCTAAACAATCACTTTTCAAGCATCGGTAAGAGCCTTGCAAAGGCCTTTCGTGGTTTAAAACCGACTCAGTACGATGCAGTTCCTACCTTATCGTTCTCTCTCAAGTATGTGACGTCAGCCTTTGTTGAAAAGCAGCTGCGCCTAATGAAAACCAATAAAGCGGTAGGACTAGACAACATCAGTGCACGTTTACTCCGTGATGCAGCAAATGTACTTGCTTCACCTCTGAGGGATATCATAAACCTCTCTTTTGAGAAGGGTCAATTCCCATCATCTTGGAAATGTGCGAAAGTGACTGCTCTTTTCAAAGAAGGTGATAAGTCCGATAAAGATAACTATCGTCCCATTTCTATCCTGCCCACGGTCAGTAAAGTAATTGAGAGAGCTGTTCATTCTCAACTTTACGGCTACCTCGACTCCAACAATCTGCTTGCTGTGAACCAGTTTGGCTTTAGACGTGCAAGATCTACCGCTTTAGCTCTAACGCAGTTTACCGATGAAGTGCTAAGTAATATGGATAAAGGTTTAGTAAATGGTGTAGTTTTTATTGATCTGAAGAAAGCCTTCGACACCGTTGACCATGTCATTTTACTCGGGAAGCTCAAATCTCTAGGATTACGCAGCAAGAATCTTGAGTGGTTCCATTCCTACTTATCCTCTCGTTACCAGAAGACTGTGATTGGTCAAGCCTCTTCTCATGCGCGGAAGGTTTCCGTTGGTGTTCCTCAGGGGTCTATTCTCGGTCCATTACTATTTGCCATTTACATCAACGATCTACCCAAGGTCCTTCGGAACACTACGGTCACTTTATTCGCTGATGACACTGCTATCTACTGCTCTTCTCAATCAGCCCGTGACCTACAGACCATGTTGAATCAGGATCTGGACAGGCTAGCTCAGTGGCTCTACGAGCATAAACTTACACTAAATATCTCGAAGTCTAAATTCATGCTCATTGGCGGTCCAAGGAAACTTAACACCTTAGAAGAATTCACATTAACAATCAAGGAGAAGGAGTTAGACAGAGTCAATTCGTTCAAGTATCTGGGCGTAATTATCAATGAGAATCTGACTTGGACTGATCACGTGGATTACATTAAGACCAAAGTGTCTCAGAGGCTTGGCGTTTTACAGAGAATAAAACATCTTATGCCAAGAAATACAAGGGAACTCTTTGTAAAAGCCATGGTGCTGCCAATCCTTGATTATGCTGATGTGACTTGGGGGGATAAATCCAACACCACTCTGATGAACAAGATCCAATTACTCCAGAATAAAGCAGCTAAATTAATTTTAGATATGCCAAAGCATTCATCAGCAACAGAAGCTCTTGATCTACTTGGTTGGGATACATTGGAAAAAGACGAAGATCTCATCGTCTATTTTTGGTTTTTAAGTCCTTGAATGGACTAATTGATTGGAATTTTAATTTTAATCATTTTAAAGACATGCATGATTATAACACTCGTTTTAATAACAACATTTGTAAACCACAATCAAAGCGTACATGGGGTCAGCATCGGTTTGTTTGTCATGCAGTAGATGACTGGAACGCTCTCCCAGACGGCATTAGGAACATTTCCGATTTTTCAGTTTTTAGACGTCTTGTTAAAAACATGTAGTCTCTTCTATTGATTATGCCCTTTTATCCTTTTCTTGATAACCATATTTATATTTTCTGTTATCCTTACGTTAGATTTATGCAGGGCCTCACTGAAAACCACACTTTGTGACGTGGGCTCCCTGTCAAAAGATCTTACTTATTATTATTATTATTATTATACAGGCTAATCACATGGCGTGTTGTACAAGTGCTACCTTTCCGGGAGAGGGACTAACGGGAAAAATGATTTTTTTACCCATGTTTCTTCGCGTGCAACCCCTTAAACGAAACCTTAAACTCTGAAAATGTTGGCTCTTTTTCCTGAAATCCCTACGCGAGACCAAAATCTGAAATCTACACCCCTAAGTGAGAGGACGGGTATCCCCGTTTGTTTCATATAGCTATGAGTGCTACCCCCGGGATTGATTTTTCTACTAAGACGGTCATTTTTTGGAAGAAACTAGGAGGATGAGGTGTTTTAAATGTGTATAGGGCATTACCCATCCACAGATTTTTGCTGTACTGTGTATCAGTTCTTCATTTTCCGAGTTCCTTAGTGCCAACCGATTTTCGAGTCTCCTCGATTAACAGTGACTGCGTAGGAAAATGAAATTCGAGTTTTATTTTCGTTTTTCTTTACGCTGTAAAAAGCCGAAATGGGACTTTCTCTGCTAGGAAGGAAACTGGTTGATAATTATTACGGTGTGGGTGTGTTTTAACAGTAAATGAACATTTCATATCGATAACAAGAGACCTCATTGAAAAAGACAGCAAAAACATGTAATTAAAAAACATTAAGTACCAAATATTTCGACAAGTAACTTTTGTTTGCATTCAATGTGGATATGGTCAAATCTGTTGCAAACAGTCAGTTTCTCCCCTGTCACACACTACACTGTAATTCAATTTCTCCCATTCCTCTTGGGAAGCAACCGGGTTAATGCAACCTGACTAGATAATTAAAAGACTGAGTTGGATAAATTATGATAATTTATGAGTTGTTCCAAAAATATTCATGCTCCTCCAATAGGAGTTTTTTCTGGTTTGAACCGACCTTCTCCCCAGCAAATCTTAGGTTAGCTTGAAACTTTCCTATTAGGGTTTTGAGAACCTCCTCTTCATCACAATTTACAATGATCTTCCATGGGTAATAAGGGGGGGAGGGTGTGAGAAGGGTATCTTCTGGAAACAAGCAAATTGATGTACAGCTCAAATACTGAGTTAACACAATGTTTGAATGTTTCATTCATTGTTCAATAGACATTGACTGTTATACTTGTAATTAGAACACATTCAATTTTTAATTTTTTATAACCCTGAAGTTTACCAATGAATGAAAAAAATGTACATCAAAATATTTGGCTTTGTAAAAACAGAGTATCAGTAATAATTTTTCAAAGGATTATGCAAGTTGTATAAAGACATAATTATAGAGTATTTTGCATCTAAACCTTTAATGCTCATTCACAGAGCTCTGTCTTTGTTTATGCATGTATATATCTGTCCTAAATGACTAACTGATGAAAAAATGTAGGCTTATGACATACAAGAGTCTAGATTTTGTGTGACCACCAGATACTGTACACTGTGCCAAGCTATACTGTTTTGTATTTGATAAAACTCTTCAATACCGTCAGTGATGTATTGGCCATAAAAAGAATCATATTGTGGAAGGATGAAGTATGTTAGTTCACCATCAGTACAGCTTATAATTAAGGTAAAAAAATATGTACAATATGGCTCATGTTAAGTTTAGTCATTGCAAGATGTTGGTGTTTCAGGTATTCAAATTTGTTTGTGTCCAAGTTTCAGTGTTACAGATTTGAACAAAACCTCACTGTATTTAATACATGCCCTTCTATACAAGTATGTCATCAAAATGTACTCCTTGTTGGGAATATAACAGATTAGATGCATGGTTTACAATGTAGAGTTACCAGCTATAGGTGTCATACATCAACTTGTGAAGCTTTTACAATGGTTATTATTGACAGCTGTGGTGGTAGGTTGGTGAAATACATACTGTATCAAACAGCCTTGTCAAAGTAGACTTTGTAACCATATTAGGTAGCAAAGAACAGCTGGTCTTGTGGACTGGAATGTCTATCAGATGTGCATGGTATTCGGTACCCTTGGCTATCCATCTGCTATAGTGCATACAGTTCCGTTTTGCGTGAATCCACATACCAGAATTAATCAATGGCACCAAGAGAGGTACATGTGCTGCAGATATATCATGTAGATACAAAAAAAAACCCTGAAAATTATAGAAAAAAGATATCCACTTTTAAATGACTGAATAATATTTTAAAATTTACACTTAACATTGCATAGAGAAGGCTGTCTGCCATGAAGGGGCAGAAATTATGAAAAAAAAAAAGTAATAACTATACTTGGTCAAAATGAATGTCTGAAGGCTATTTTTTCTTTGTTGACATCATTAACACAGTTTAACACAGTTCAAAAACTAAGTAATAGTAAGTTAAAATAATTTTTCATGAAACTGCTGGTCAGAGTTAATGTAGCAATTAACAAGTATTAGTACGTTTAAATAATTTTTTATTAAACCGCTGGTTAGAGAGCTAGTGTAGCAATTCGCCTTAAAGAGAGATATAATAATTATGGGCCCAGTTGTTCAAAGGCCGATTAGCTCTAACTCAGGGTTAAATTTTAATCCAGGTTTCTAAATTTCTCTAATCAAAAGCCATTTTGGGATAATTTTCCTAGTTCTTTTTAGGACATTCAATCATCAAATTGTAGACAAATGGAAATAAGCTGAATTTTCTTTCAGAGCTTTCAGATCTGAAATCAAATTTCACACTAACCCTGGGTTATCTTAACACAGCTTTGAACAACCCGGCCCATGCTTCCAGAAATTGAAAAATTTTAGAATGTTGCTGGCTATAAAAGTCTATGTATGGACTTGAAAATTTTTCTAAGACTAAGTACTTTATCAAGGTTACCAATAGTAACATTCTTCAAAAAGCTGTGAAGGACATATAAATTGGCTTATGATCACTGTAGTATGACTCAAGTGTATGACTTGACTCAAGTGTATGACTCAAGTGTATGACTCACTGTAGTATGACTCAGATTTTACAAGATGTGGTATATTTGTATAAATGTGATCTATCAGAGTATGGTAGTCTGTAGTATACTGCTTCATCAACTGTGTATATCCTCTTTCTTCGATTAAACATTTTGTATCAAGTGACCTTTACGAGTACTTCCCGAAGACAACCGAACAATCGATCTAAAGCTCACACCGTTTTTTAAGCCTTATTTTATATACTCATACTTATAATCAACTGCAAGCTGCGGTGAGCTTAGCCCCATGCAAAGCAGCAAACCCAAACAACGAGATTAAATAGGTACATTAATTATGAAGACTTACCTGTTGTGTTCTGTAGGTTACGAAGAACGAACCATGAAAGACTCTTACTTCAAAACAAACGATGCCAGTGTATTCGCCAGGCTACATTCTCAACCATTTACGCCGAAGATCTTCGGTGTGGATCTTTGACTTTTTCCATATAATCCTTTCAAAATCTTGGCGTACATTTCGCAAACCTTCGCCGTGACCTTTGAGTGGAATGCACCTTGCTATATTCTGCGGGCCGGGTGGTTCACTTACGCCAACAGAATACATTACGAATTCAAACCGGTCGAGCGTCGATACATCCAAGAAGAGCTAAGAATAAAAGCTATAGCCAAAGAGAAAAGCCATTTCTCAAGGAAGTCGACCCACTTTCAGTTCTCACACGACTTCGGCACTCGCATGATGTACACAAATTTGAGCCCGCGATACTCCAAGGTTTGGCTTTCCTGGTCAGCGGCTCGACAAAGAAAAAGTTCACAGGAATGGACCAAGCGCTTTTTTCCCCACGAGCCCCCAACACCTCCTATACTCATGAATGCTACGCATTCACTCGTAAAAAGGGATGAACAATGCTTTAATTTGTCGTTCTTTGAGAAAGGACAAATTTAGCTAGTCTCCGAATGTCGTGTGCTTACTGCCGTTTCAGTAAGTTATGACATACCTATTAACCAGAAGAGACACAAGTTTGAAAGCTTGCAGCTGCTATTGTGCTTTGTGACAAATATAATTATGATATACAGATGATGAACTTCGAGTTTACCTCTCGCGAGCGATCCAAGCCAAAGCCAGTTATACGGACTAAATTTTTGAAGAAATCAACTAATATCGTCCAAAACATAATTCATACCATAATTTTTCGTGAATTTCGTTGGCCATTTCGGAGATGCATAAAACGTTAATCAGTCTTACCACGTTAAGTGGAAAGCTTGTGATACGAAAAGGACTCTTTTATGCTTTCGCATAAATAACTAATTTTTAATGATCAGAATTTGGCTATTTTGCTCATCTTTTTTCTCGAAACACATCTTAGTCATTTTTGCAGCTTTTTATTGATAGTTTTGTGGCCAGTAGGTGACTTAAGGGTAAACTCGCAAAATTTTATTTCTCACTGAAAATCAAAAAAGCCACGAGACACACTCAGGAATAAAACGGTTAAAAATAAGCAAAATTCAGTACTGTTTGTGATAACCATAAAAATCCGTGACATCTGCCCGTCTGGCATTTTTGCACGGGCTGTTTAACATCAGAAATCTCTCCGGGTCGCTGCGCTCACCCGTCGGCCACTGATACTTCACCAGCACCTTTCAAGTTTGCTGTATTTGAGAGTAAGCCGAAAACATTCCCTTCAAATTTTCTGTAATTTTCTTTTGGGGGCTTGAAGTTAATGTCTAATTTATTTGAAAATTTATCTTTGCCTAAAAAATCAGGTGACAGAAAAGAAAAATTAAGACCACATAAACAGGTCAGTTTCTTTAACTGTTATTCACAATAATATTTACATGGATTAAAACACGATTTCTTGTTTGACTTAGTTACTCCTGTCCTTTATATGATCAGTTCAGTTGTCTTCATCTTCCGGGAATAGTCGAAATGTTATTGATTTCATGCCTAACGCCGAAAAAAAGATACGAACAAAGATATCTTGAATGAAAGGGCTACTAAAAGTCTTAAGAGGTCATTGTCGGGCAGGAACCCATCGCTTAATGGGCTTCTGTTGCCTCGGCAGTATTTTTCAATTCCTAGTAAAGCTTTGTTATCAGCCTCTTATCACTATACAGTCCATCTTTGCTTTTAAGCGCTTACGATACTTGATTTGAGGGGCTTTAACCCTTAAACTCCCATGAACGACTACGACAGAATTTCTCCTGAAAATATCAATACAATATCAGACAGGTGACGAGAATAAAGAAAAATATTAATTGGAGGATCATCAGTTGATCCAATACCTTATTCTCCCAATTAAGATCGTAAGAATTGGGTGGCAAACAGTAAGGAGAATTACTAATGAGATCTTGGGAGTGAAAGTGTTTAGAAGAATAGAATGGTAACATCAATCTGCACAAATAAGAAGTGCAAGTTTCATCGGCGAAGACGTTGAAAATGTCAGTGACATCATCGATAACGTGGCTAATTTCCTGTTCAGTACTATCTGTGAGACTGTAACAGAGCTGCACGGGCATTCACCAACGCTTTGAAGGCCTCCTCGGTTCCTGGAGCCAAACTTTTGTCTGGGTGTATTAAGATGGCCAACCTTCGATAGGCTCGGTTAATTTCCTCCCTGAAACAATGATACAGACGAAAATAGGGTAAGTAAATTGAATCAATACATCTAGTTTACAATATGAAATTCATTGAGGAAGGGTAATATGACAAATAGGACATTTAGTGCTCTCTCCGCCAGAGCGTGTGGTTTAGAAAATATTGGAGACATGAGTTAAAATTGAGAAATTCAAGCTTCCCATAGCAAGAGTTGTTCAGGAAGACGAAGAAAAGAAAAAGATGAGATGAATGCTGTATAGAGGGTTTATACAAATAACTATCGAACAATCGAGCACTGCATGTACGTTGCAAGTCTAATGATTTAGTCATTTCATTTTGGTTTTAGTTTTCAATTTGTTGATTTTTCCGTCACAAGAACTCTGTTATGTCATATATTTTTACTTCTTTCCACTTATAGTGATCACAACAGCAAATTGCATTTATTTTAACACTAATTGATGTCACATATTTTACCTGGTCGCTCCGGCTGTCAGTCCCAGTCTCTCGTAGTTATCTTTGGCTGATTTCAACCTGTGAATAGCCTCTGCCTGTTCTTTGGTGTAACCCAGAGTTGTTGAGGCATTGACCTGAACTGGTTTACCACCATTTTCTATTGTTGCCAATACTGACTTGAATAGGGTCTGGAAAAATAAGAGGTATTGCTAGCGTTAATTATTCAAAACTGATGAAAATTTCAGGAACTCATACAGTTATGGAAACAGTTACTACAGAGTAAGTGAATGTAAAAATGAAAAAACGGTGACTACAGCTGTTGTGTTCTTCACTTAATGCATAAACCTATGTACATGTGATGATTAACGAAAGGAATTCAATGAGTAAGAATCAGAGTTAAGTTGACAAGAGATTTTAGCTGATGGCTTCTGCAAAAGGTTCGACTGTCTTGTAGAGTTTAGGCATACTCGGGTCTGTTCAGCTCATGTATAAAATGATCAAAGCACAAATAAACAGAAAGCACTGCAGACTTTAATAAAGATTATAGTTCAGCACTAAATTTTCTCCGGTTCTTATTGGTTTAAATCGATCACGTGACGCGATAGTGTTCATCCGTGGAGAGACACTATCAGCCCATAGTGCCCGCCCGCGGGAAATACCCGGATGGATAGTGCCCGTCCGCGGAAAATACCTGGATTGATAGTACTCATCCGTGAAAAGTTTTGAATAGTTTGACGGCCGCGAAGTTAGGCAGATCGGAAAAACAGTGACTTTTCAATTCTGACAGGTATAACGTATTATTTAGCCTATGTACGGTTGCGAATTATTGACATTTGTGACAAGCTATAGGCGCGGAAGAAAATTTAGTGGTGAACAATAGAGTGTTTGTGTCTCGGAACTATCGGTCTGATAGTTGCCCCTTGGAAATTTGATGTTTGTGAAACTAGCGTATTTGTCCTCCAAGCTTCGCTTCTCGGGCAAATATTTGTTTTAAGAACATCAAATTTCCGCGGGGCAACTATCTGACCGATAGTTCCTCGACAGAAACACTTTATTGTTTAATTAGTAGAACCAAGGTTTATATTCCATGAGCATCAATTTTCCTCAAGCTATTCACAAATTTTGGGGTAACCCACATATAGATGCATTCTCTTGCAAGCCGAGAACTAAATATTTCAACTGAATCTCTCTGACGATGAAGCAATGATTGCCTTCAAAAGACAGCTTAATATGAAACAGTATGTTCCGTTGAAGCTAATTAAGAGATGGATAAAAGTTCGGGAATGCACTGAATTGTTACGTATGTAATTTACAAGTTTGCCTGGCACGACAAGAGGGCGGAGTCATAGAGCAGAGCTTAGCCAGCCTTTAACGGGAAAGCATCACCACATTTTCTGTGACATTCAGTTTTTTACATCTCTCAAACTTGCTTGTGATTTACTGAAAGACGAAACATATATTTCTGAAAGTGTAGTGGTGGAGACTGTCACCACCAGCGACAGCAGTCCTTCTCAGGACTACACTCAGCCGGACGAGAACACAACACTTTCACATGTTACCCCCGGCAACAAAATCGCCCAGGCTTCCCGAATGATTTGTCGCCGCAAACCGCTGATGTGAACCCCTTACGAAACTGAAAGTGAATGGAACTTTTATCTCCGTGGCAACCTCGTTGCATCAGCTTGTTGACAAAAAAAAAATAGTTTGCTTTCTGAGCTCACCCTCGGTCCCATCCCGTTGACGGCCAATCGGTCAACAGAAAACACGATGTAACCGTTGTTCAATTTCCCACTGACCGTGCGTTCAAGTCATACAACCAAAACATGGGAAGTGTCGACTTCAATGATCAACAATGGAATTACTATGCTGTGGGCTGCAAGTCCGAAAGTGCATGGCGGCGATATATTTTTTTTTTTTTGGTTTCTAGTCGATGATAACAGCGTGAAAGGCGCAGGCACACATTTTGGAAACCGAAGAGGAGATCATCTCTCTAAACCTCAGCTGTAGTTTCAAGCAGAGAGGCAAAGACGAATTAAGTTGCCACTTAGTGTTTCGGAGGAGCGCTTAACTATTGGACACTGGCGTATATAGAAACCTCTAAAGAACTCTACAAACGTTGTTTGAAACCAAAACGAACGAAGTTTGCAGAATGGCTAGTATGTTTTGCGAGAAACGGTTTTGTAATAATGCAAGTCTTAGTAAACATAATTGTTGCCTGATATTTCATACCTGAAACATATCATTGACTCCCTCACCAGTCTGGGCAGACGTCTCAAAGTACTGAAATCCATGACCATTGGCCCACAGCTGGCCTTCAGTTTCATCCACAACTCTCTTCTTGCTATCGATCTACAAGTTTTTAAACTTATCAGTCTCTCAGTGGATCACACTAGTATTGTCTGCATACTTAACCCTTTAAATCCCATGAGCCACCAAGACAATATTTCTCCATGCAAATTATCAAGAATGCTAACAATATCAAGCAGACAGATGAAGAGAATATTTAGAAATATATCAATTACAGGATTATTAGTTGATCTGATTTTAAATCGTGCAGACCAACATATACAAAGAATTGTATGACAGACCATAGGGAGAATTGCTAAGAAGATCTAATGGACTGAAAGGGTTAAAGGTGGGCTCAGCTCAAGTTGTGATGACCCATCAACATTAGGTACTCAAGTTTCTGCCTCACCTTGTTGGCACAAACAGCAAATGTGATCCCTTCAAAGTCAGCTGCATTACCAATATCTTTTTTAATTTCATCCACCCAGCTGTCCAATGCATCAAAACTGTCCCTGTTACCAACGTCATAAACAAGCATGGCACCCTGTGTATCCTTGTAGAATTCATTACGAACCTAAAATATATTATAAATGTTAGGAGTTAACAAGACAATCAAACAACAATAGTGGCATTAGTTGCTGTTATGATGATGATGTTACTCAGAAGCTCTGTAAAATTTTTAAGAGATGGAACAAGGGGAAAAAAGTTTCCATATTTTCCAATCAATTTTTTCCCTAGTCCATACAAGTTAGATGCCTTCAAAAATAGAAATAGCCTACCTCATAAAACACAGGGTGACCAGCCATGTCAAATATGTTAACTTTTACCTCCTTGTCATTTATTGATACCCTACGTGGAAAGAATTTGGAACGTGATAATAACGGGATTTTAAGAGAATTGCCACAAAAAGTGTAATTCCTACTAGCTATAGCATTCTCCTCGGGCAGCATGATTGGTTACAGAAACCCTTAGATCAGAATAAAAAATGTTCATACATTTCTTTTTACTAGCCCCTGGAGTACACACAGGAGTGGCTTTAAAAAGGAGCTTAGTGGTTGTTGTATGTCTACCTTGAAATTGAAAATGAGAACCCTCTCAGGAAAACAGGTAGTAACATGAATGCAAAAGCACACATGTTATGATGAAGGGAACACTAAGCATGTCACAATGTCTTGCAGATATGCACATATTTAATAGGTATTTTAAATCAAGACTGATAGACCACACAGTCAGTAACTTTTACTGGGTCTTATTTCAAACAATGTGCAATATGACATTCTCAATGTGCAGTCTGACAGTGACTCATGCAAAAAAGCAAGTTTGCCATATGACATGAGAAAAAGCCTGGGGCCCAGTCGTTCAAACGGTGGATAATGCTATCCAAAGGATAAATCGCTATCCAGCTGGCAAATGTTACCAAAACTATGCTATCCACCCAGTGGATAGCATTGTGCACCCTTACAACAACCAGGACCTGAATTCTATGTGCCATGCAAGGATAATGCAAAAATCAAAAATACTCTACTGTACAAATTCTATTAATATAAGGACTATCACCACCAAGGAATCCTTTGCTAAAGAACACTCAATTAATATTAGGGCAAACAAATTTGTTTATTCAAGAAACCCACCAGCAACTATAGTAGCCTTACAACCTTCGCCCATATAATAGATCTACCTATAAATCACCCTAAAAATGACTATTAGCGAGGTAAATCTACAACTGCCCCTCATTTAAAATAACATAATCAATGCCAATGAGGTATACTTACTTTGTCACACCATAGTCAATTCCTATTGTAGTCATGTACTTGCTCACAAACCGTTTCTCACAATACCTCTTGATGATACAACTCTAACAAGTAGATGACATTACAAATCATTATCAGGTACACAGTTCTCATTGTACCTTTTTTTCCTTCTCTCTAGATGTTTAGTTTGTGCAGAAAATAACTTCAGTAACATCGGGACTTGACACTAACTTTTTGAATTACTAGCCAAGTGGCTAGTGACACCTTAGATGTCACAACAATTTCAGTTTGTTTACTAGCCAAACTAGCCAGTGGAAAACAAAAACTATTGGCCAAAACTGAATTTCTACTAGTCTGTGGCTAGTTGGCTACCGTTAGTGTTGAGCCCTAAACATAATGTGTAATGGAAGTTGCCAATTTGGAGATCTGTCTTTTGCTGTGATTGAGCAAAATGTAGCTTTATAAAACTTTTTTTTAGGTGACATAAAAGTGAGAAAAGCATTTTCAATTAATAAATATCACTCAAGTTCAGACATTTTCTTCAAAAACAATTTCCTGACTTTTTCCTCGGTTTCCCAAGTATTAAGCATTAAACCATAGAGAAAAACTCTAAAAGTGAAAGCTAGCCAAACTAATTACTCCAAAAACAAGCACAGTGGTCAGTGGTTCAGTGTGACATGTACAGTATTATTGCACAAAATATCTTTGATTCTTGCCTAGTAATCAATCCATCTTTAAATGCTAACTGCATGCATCGTTACCCCCGTTTGCCATATGAGTCTTATTGGTAAACATTTAAAAGTAGAAACTACATAGATTCACTTGCTCGAGAACCAAGTAACCTTACTTTGCACTATCGTAACTAACCTTTCCCGTTTCAGCGTTTCCCATGCTGATGATTTTTATGCGAATTGCTGTCTTGTTCCGATGAAATTTATCCATATTGATCTCAGTGTCGATCAATATCGAACAACCGTTATGTTTATAGTGTTTGTGCACGTTTCACCGAAAACGTCGGAGAAAAATTCGCCATTGTTGCTCAACAAACAAACTCACTACCGCTTGATACATTTCTAGAGATGCACACCAGGAGATCTGATCCCAAAGGCAATTTCAGATATGGTTTTTGAGGTGACAAATTACGGTAAACAAACTGAAAAGTTCATGGAAACCGCGCCGACGCCATTTTAGTTACCAACTTGGTTACCAGGTCCGACGAATAGTTGAGATCGAAGTAGTGTGAGATGAGGGGACTGGGTAGGACTTTTTTCAACAAAAGACAAGTATAAGTAAGACACGTAAAGCGTGTATCTGATCCTACTTATTCTTTTGTTTTCCTATTTGTTTTGTTTTTTTCTGACTAAATCTTGATTTTGAACTTATCCAGTCAGCTAAGGTGCTGCAATTTTGCGCTTCGATTCTTCTCATTATCAATATATTCACTAAATCATGGCAGTCTCCTAAACTTTAATCTTAGAAAGCGATATGAGCTTTGGGTAAAAAGTAAAGCATTGAAAAAAGAGGGGGAAAGAGAATAGGCGTAGAAATTAAAAAAAAAAAAAAAAAAGGACTTTCGAAGTGGCTTAACATAAGCCTCCTTGAAACTTTGATGGAAAAATCGGCTAGCCACTGGAGTGTGACCCTTCCCAATGCAGGGCCGCATATTCGACCAATGCTGACGCTTCTTCTCTTGACCATTCTTCGGCTTCGAGTAGGTCTTTTATTGACGTTGCTTTCCACTGGTTCGTTTGGGCTTTTTTTCCGGGATCTTTTTGGGCTATTTTTCCTTGTACTACCAAAACGCCTTCTTTTGCTCATTGCTGCTTATGTTAAGTCGGGGGGTTAACGGTTTTTTTAGTCAAGTCTGTCGTAGTTCTCCTGCCAATACTGTAAGGCTATATTACCGATCACTCCACGCATGTAAACAATCCCAGCACCTAACTTCGCAACGCAAAAAACCGTCAGCTTCAAACACAGTTTTCGGAGAAACAGTGAGAACTGCGCTGAGGTTCGATGCACTTAATGATAAGTCCTATCTATAGTTAATAATTAGGTGTACTTTTTGGTCAAGTGGAAGCAAGGTATAGTAAAAAAAAATAAGAGGATAGGGTGCGATTCACAGGGATTTGCACCCTCGAAAAAGGTCATCTCATTCTTACAACAAAATACGCAAATATGAATTGCACATCAAAAACTCAGTAGCCTCAAGTTAGCGTGGAAGGGTTACCTTCGAATTCTAAGTTTTGTCTTGGTATTAGGGGAAAAAATTGGACTTGAACTGACCTCTTCGAAACGCCGCAACCACATGGTAGGACTGCAGTGTTGGAAGTGAGTGAAAAATATGCACAGTGGTCACCGCATAGTCCGCACACCACCTGAACCATCTCAAAGGTTGGCCATATTGGTTTTTCCCATTCGTTAAAACTTTACTGAAGCGAACTGAAAAGAATTTTTTTTAATTATTGAACGTATTTTCATTAAAAAAGGGGCTTGTTTTATTTGCGGTATAGAAGTTGCTAAGGCAGATGAACAGAAGGAGGAAGAACAAAAACAACAGCTCAGGAGAAATATTAGAAGGATGGAGAACATGAATTCAAAGACGTATTACGAAAATCGACTTTGAAAAATTAACACCGACACATTTGAGATGCGCGAGCCATAGCTTGCCTAAGCAACATCGCTGTCACCGGCGACTTTGGGGATCCAAATTTGGCTTAAAAAACAATTCACTAATAGATAGCTGGAAGGATTACAACTTCTTAATTTTCTTTAATCCTCAGCAGGGTACAAAAGAAGCGTAAAACTAGGAAGCAATTCCATATAAAGATTCGATAAGAAAAACGATCCGATGCGAGTGAGCTTATCACCAAAATACACAAAAAATCTTATGAAGCATAATGAAACTGAACGAAATAAAATGACGAGTTACCTTGTCCAGCAGCAATGGATTGGTCAAATCGAAATTGGAAGAAAATGTTCCAGCACTGAAGTTAAAAATGACTCTAAATCTGACGTTTTGCCCACACATGTGTTTTTTGAAACGCCGCTAAGACACTCGGGAAGTTTCTCAAACGTCTTTAGTGCCTTATCGTTAGCTAAAATTGCTCTGAAGAAGGGCTAACGTTCAAAATCAAATTATCTAGTAATACTCCCACCAGCGCGGGACCACAGTTTCTCTAGAACCTTACCTTATACGCGGTCGTCCGATTTTTTTATCACCCGGATAATTATAGACCGAGTTAGATTCCACTCAGCCCTTTTATCATTACTTGTATTTATTTTTAACTTGGTAATCCGTCTCGGTTTGGGGTCCTCAACTTTCTTACAGGCCATGCCATCCTCAGGGTATTATAACATTATCTTCTTTGAATTATTAAGTTAATCATTATGTTGGATTAGATTGTTTTGTTCGGTTAATGGAATTTAATTTATTGTCATTTAATTGTAATAAATAAATAATTACATAAATAAATTTTGCAATGAACATGAAACTACAAAAATGAAATAAGACCAATTGAGTGTCGCTTAGAACAGATTTGTACTTGTGTTGGAGCATCACAGTGCCTAATCTTGTACCATGATCCATTTTCGTCACGGCCGGGTAATCGAGATACGCGTACGGTAAATGGAACTCAGCTGTAACAATAACAGAAACATCAATTCTACTTTCCACCGTAAAAAGTTTTATTCTAAATCAAGAGAACGTCGTCAGAGGAAAATTCAGAGCTTTCTTTGTTCGACAAGGAAAACAGCCGTTTTGTTTTCCTACACACAATGGCGCAACACACCAAAGAAACTGAGCATACAGGGACGATGGAGATGAGAGCCGGGTATGGCTTGTTGGTATCCACTCGACTTAGAAAGCCGATCGCTGTTGAATAACTTCCTACCACTCCAATGAGACATCTGGAGGACTTGAAAAAGGACATGGCAAAGTTTGCGACAATAGCACCAATAATTATATCTCCTGTTCCAAGAAAAACGTGCGTTTGATTCTCTCCAAATCGCACTGTGAACACTGAGGGAAGCTCCCACGCGCTGTTCATTTCGAATAACTGGCAGAGAAGATTGCCACATTCTCCGATGCTCAGGAACTGTGGAGTTTCGTTCATGCGTGCGAGCAGGCAAACGTCGTAGACAAGGGCAGTCCACAAAAAAATCTGCAAAAAGGCAAAGTTTCTGAACTGGACGTGGCTGGCCAAGAAGGCAAACATCGCGATGATGACATTGTTGATGATCCATCGAAACTGGGTCTCCACTGATAATAACCAGATTCCACCAAATAAAATGCCAAGTAAATAACCGGTCCTCAATGGTAACCACTGAGCGAATGCGATCATAATAAAACTAACGACGGCGACATGTTGTAAAATGATCATCACAGACGGATAGTATTGGAGAATGACCACAGTTAGACCCATGGCTGCAAAATACGTAAAAGTAAAGAGCAAATACTGCGGTAGCCTCAACTCCGCTCCTTTTCCTTCGTCTTCAAGAGATGCGGAGTTCTCGCGGCAATCTTCTATTTCGTTCTTGGGGACGCTCGTCCATTGTCCATTTCGCCGCATCCTTTCGCCGTATATCGCGCTGAAAAAAATCAATGCGCTTACCGAAAAATCCATAATCCAGAAATTGTACAGCACCATTTTTGAAACGGAGAAATGTGCAGAAATCAACAGCACAATTTTTTTTTCTCTAGATTTCTTTCCTTGTCGGAGTTCACTGTGAAGAAATTTTTCTTCAAAGCGATGTTTTCAAAGACGTATTACCTGTTGTGACGTCAGAGAGTAAAACAGCAAGCAGCAACACGCGGTGTTTTGAATAATTCAAAGAGCCGAGAATTCTCTTGAGGTTATTGGCAGGTAGAACAAGCAAAGGTCCCACAGATGATCTTTACACTCAAAACCTAATCAAACATAGTGTTACTATTGTGTAGCAAAACAATGAAGACTGACGCCATTGATTTGTTGTGTGAAAAAAGGAATTTTCCTTCGAATTTTAGCGAAACCCAAAAGCATCCAACTCTCGTTTCTATTTTACTCCATGAAACTGAAAATTTTATTTTTATCCTTTGGTATCAGGAGATGAACAATGGATTGTCTTAATCAGTCCAGTAAGACAGCAAAGGACCAATAATAAAATCAACATATTTACTCAGCAGTCAATGTGAAAAGATCATTCTTTCCAGAATAGATGTGGATAAAACGTGCTCCCGTACTTTTTACTTAAAAAATAGGAGGAAAATGTTCGAAATTGATTGCTTTGAGTTGTTATTTAGAACGTGTCCTGCGCCTTGATCACTGGAGTTTACCATATGAATTAGCTTGTTAGAAACTTTACGGCCCCACTATTTGATCAAAGTTTGGCCGTTCTTTGACAAATTTGCGTTCTAAACAATCCTCATTTTGGCTGAGTCTTTCATCTGAACTTTTATTTATGTAACAGTGGGAGGCCATTTACTGAATCATATCTACCCTCACATAGTAAGTCAATGGCCCACTGATTGCCTAAAAGCATGGTTTGGCTTAGACCTCGTGTAAATAACCGGCCCTACCCTCACATAGTAAGTCAATGGCCCACTGATTGCCTAAAAGCCTGGTTTGGCTTAGACCTCGTGTAAATAACCGGCCCTACCCTCACATAGTAAGTCAATGGCCCACTGATTGCCTAAAAGCATGGTTTGGCTTAGACCTCGTGTAAATAACCGGCCCTACCCTCACATAGTAAGTCAATGGCCCACTGATTGCCTAAAAGCCTGGTTTGGCTTAGACCTCGTGTAAATAACCGGCCCTAAATGTTTTATGTCCTACCTTTTAAAAATCTTAATTCAGTTCCTGTTGACATTCTTGAGAAAGTACAAATGTTGCCACCCTATATTTGAGAAATGGGGGATTTTTTCCGTGTTTACTTTGCGAATAAAAGCCCTGGTCTCAATTGTGAATCTTAGTTTCTCCAAGGGCATAATTTGAAAGTATCTCGAGAAATAAGAAAGATACCGCGATAAGCATAGATCATGGAAGGAACAGGATTCAAGGACAGGGCGTTTTTAAGTTTTTTAGTTTTGTTTGGCAGAGGAGGGCCTCTTGGGGAAAAAAAAAATTGAGGGGTAAGTTACGTGAAGTGTGTGAAAAACACTTAGAATATTCGCAATGCAATGAAAAAGCGTCACGCGCGGCTTGTTTAAACCCTAGTTTGGACCAGATGTCTATTTTGAAGGTATCCCTCGGAAGCAAGAGAATATGCGGTGGATAATCTCTTGCTCTGATGTTATTTTTATAATCAAGATAGTTTGTCTAATCTCCAAGCAATAATGCTGCTGATGCTCTTTGCTTTTCGCTCTAACTTCTTTCTCTTTTCCTTTTTTTTTTTACGTAGAACCAACACACTCCGCAAGTGGTTTCCAAGTAAGGAAATCAAAGACAAGGGCCTGGTTATTTCTTGAGTCTTCCGGGATCCTACACAGCGACGGGTCCTAGAGCTTGTTATATTACAGGATTGACCCGTTACCCTGAGAGGAGCTCTCGGAATTATCCTTGGTCTGGAAATTTGAAGTGTGCAAGTTAAGGGATTGCTGTAGGTGTAATATCATGGCGTATTAAGTCTCTAAGCTAGCTATGAAAGTCAGTTACATATTTAATGGTTCCTCAAAGTCATGTCCTCGTCTTTTTCGCTTGTTGTAGCTGATCACCAATATGACAAACAAAATCACAGCTACAGCACCAAATACTCCAGTTAGGGTGGCCAGGACAAGCAGCAGCGTATCTAGAATTTAAAGGTAAAATAGGTTCATTTTCTCAGGAGCCTAATCAATCATTTCTCGATCAATTTCTCTCGAAACTCCTCCTGGTCTCCGCCAGAACCAAAAGCAATTTAGAGCATTGCTCCTCCTGGCGCACGGTGATGGGACTACCGCTGGCCACATACTGAGGACTCGTTAGGACCGCTGACCTGTGCTTGTCAGCCAGATCGTTTCAGACACTAAAACCCACGAGCATCAACAAATATCTTGCGAATTGAACTTATTATCGTAAGTCTATGATATTGTGTTTCGTTTAGCTTAATAGTTCGCATTACTTAGTGTTTGGATTTTGTGATTTATCCTGTAGATCTGTTTCATCGTTGTGATTAAACCAAATCAACCGAGGAGTTCGCTTCACACGGAGTGTTCTTTTATCACAGGTAACCCAACCCAGAATTATTCCCTAACAATTTTTCGGTACCGATGTATACTCCTGGGTAGAAAGAAACGCTCTAACGATTTAGGGTATTGATCAAGAGCACATCCCAGTGACTCTAACCGCGGCCTTGAGCCCGGATCTTGCGCTCCTGAGCCAGATGTGCGCACTGCCATGCTGCATCTACCCAACTTCGTTCCCAGGGTCTCTCTTCGTCCCGGTTTCAGTGCGGTAGGAAGAGGGACCCTAAGGACGAAGTTGCCATCTTCCAGTTATTAAAAATAAAGGTGAATCAAAACTCGCGTGATCTGTGAGGTCAAAATTGAAATTGTTGTTGGCATTTTGTTTGTCTAGTTGGTATGACTTCTCATCGATTAGATTCTTGTTACGAGATATTCAATGTAGAAACGTTGCTCTCTTTGCACTGAGATACATGTGATATTCTGCTCTGACATGAATGACATTGATCTCAAAATATTATTGGATGCTGTTTGTCACACACCTTTCTCGTCTTTCTGTTTTTCAGGAATTGTCGGCATGTCACTAGCCGTGGTGGGCTTAACTGTTACTTGAAGACTTGGTAGAAGCTCATTCCATAACGCCATTTCCTTTGGACGTAGTTTGGACCGCAGTGTCAAAGAAAAACCTAGTCCCAGATAGTGTTCTTCGTCTGTTGTAAACTGGGGCCACGTTTCTGCTAATGGCGTTGGCTGATTAGGGTTCCTAGCATGTTAAGCAGTATTATTAGAGAAAAAAAGGATTTTTGGGGGGAGCGCATTTAGTTGGAGTGAAATACTTCTCCACGAAAAAAGAAACACAGTAAACAGTGGTGGGAGTGTCAATTATTTTCCCTAAATTTCGACTAATATTTACCAATTCATATACATAACTCAGTGCAGTTGAAATATTTTGAAATTGGTTAGGTCAATCACTTTAAAGATCAGTGCAAGCTAGCAAACTGGAAAACAAAAACAATACAAGGTAGCAACCTTTGCTCCTTACAGACTAGTTACTTGGAGGCCGAATGATCGGTCCTTTTTTCATTTTTCTTTTGTTTTTTCTGTGCGCACGCTGATGTACGAAAACTACAAAAAAATACTGTTTGTATAACTGTTTGGAAGCAAAATAAATTAGGTATTTTACAGGGCCCAGAAGTTCAGAGGGCGGATAACGCCGGCTATCCAACGGATAAATCGCTATCCAGTGGGCAGGTGTCATCAAAACTTACTGTGTTATCCACCGCGTGGGGATTTACCCAGTGGAGAGAGTTACCACCCTACCAACAACTGGGGTCAGGTGTATAATTTACTTTTCTGACTCCATCCTTATGTGGTCTATGGTTAATAAAAATAAAATGTCCAACCTCTGGTAATACTTCCTCGCAAACCTCGCCCCCAGCTCTAAAATGCGGTCTTTTGACTTGTTCTTGACTTACCCTGTTTTTGCAAAATTAGTCCAAAAGGTCATGATCTCTTTACTCAGTTGAATGTCGTAAGGAGATGTAAGATTCTTGGCCATAACAAGGGGCTTTCCAAACGTATATAAGACGTCGGCGCGATGATACACCCCAAGCCATGCGGGAAGCGGAAACGGAATGGCAGGAAATGTTTTTGGTACTTTTTCAAGTTGATAAAAGTAGGTGGGAGCCTGTTTCTTTGTAAATGCCTTGACTGCTGTTATTAGCGGAGCTTTAAATGTTGCGTCGGAATTCATGTCGATGAACTGCTGTCGGATCACATGAGGATCAGTGGCGTTCGACCAATCAGTGTACTGGTAGATAAGTAAATCCAGGATTTGGGAGTTTTGATTACGAACCCAAGTCCGGTTGCGAATCGTTTCTTCAAAGAGAGTTTTTGACATCCCGTTCGGAACTTCAAGGCCTTTCAGAACACCTTGAAATAAATAAAACGTGAAGAAAAAAAAGCTGCAAATAAGCTGTAATGCAATCGGGCACTACAAGAGGGCGAGAATTGTCGACCCTTTTTATATGCTTATTTATTTTGTGAAATTTGTTTGTTTCTTTGTTTGTCAGCTTTTTTTTCATAGCCATAAGTGTGCTTACTATCGACTTATTAATGTAGCCTACAATAGTCAAATTACAAGTAGGTAAGCATCTTTAAGACAGAGCGGATTGACTAAACTACTACATATGGTAATCACTGTTATTAAAGCAGGCTGGCTCGATATCTGGACTCTCACCTCAAAATTGGTTCCATTGTCGAAAAAATGGTGAAATAAAAATACATAACATGAAGATATAAATAAACGAATAAACGAATTACAGGCCCGAAATTTTCTCCCACATAAACATCCTAGTCCGGCCGGATGCCGAAAAACAGAACTGAGCCTGACTACTTTGTTCATTTTGTTAACTGAGCTATTTTTTTCAGATAAGAACAGTAACTGGGATGAACTCTGCCGTTAGAAATGAAGGCACAATTCCCTTCGATAAAGGGGTAGTTTGATTACCGAGCCTACATTAACAGGTGCTATAAAACAAACATACCTTTTTCAGCCTCCTTTATAACTAGAACGGCCAGGAAGAAGGAGATACCAAAAACTAAATGTAACATCAAATTAGGATTGAAAGTTTGAAGACACTTGGACCTACCAGGCGCACCAGTGATAAAAATGGAGCCATCATCCCGGGCCACTCCAGCAATGATATTAGTCCTATTAAACTTGCCGGCTTGAAGCAATTTGGCCGGTAAATCTGTGCATGGTTAACAACATAATTTATTATCTAGACTTAGTTATTTTACAACTTGGAGAACGTCGTTTAGATATCGCCTGCGATATGAATTGTATAGACTTTTCAAAAAGTGTTTTGCCTATGGGAGCAGTCGAACTGGACGTTAGCACCAGCACCAACCTCACATACCTGGTAAGA
>NC_142520.1:31796814-31831814 GCF_964205215.1 Stylophora pistillata
CCTGGCCGTTACCGATTACTTCTTACGTAAAAACTTACGAAACCTATGAAGTGGAACCAGGATGACTACTGTTGCTTGCCGATATTATCCGTCGGCAAAACATAAAAGTGAGTAAATGTAACCGATTCTGCTAGGGAAATTTTATGGTCTGGAGCTTGGACTTGTCAGGAGGGTTTCCTTGACAGCTTGATTACACCCCATGTTGTGAAACCATTTGTGAAGACATAACGTTTTTTCTTCGCTTTTCTCGTCACAATTCTTTGCCTCGTGATGTTACAGTAAGACGGGAAAACCTAACCGGATTTATTATCTAATACAAGCTTTCTGTGGGCTCTTAATTTAATGTCCACGAGCAATCCGCCAAAACTTAGCGCCTGTGAATAAGTTATTCAGCACTGTCACAGGTAATGCAATCTCGATCGCAGAGAGACAGAAAAACATCCGTCATGAGCAACACTGGGCTACACTGCACCCATGAGTGTGCCACCTAAAGTGTAGTCTATCTTAGTTATCTTTAACCATATAAATATTTCAATTTTGAGCCTTTTGTTGCTAAATTTAAAATTAATTTCCCAGGGAAAGAGAGAGCACCCTGGGAGGGAGGTTGTACCGTTTATACTCGTCCCCAGGATCATCTCCGCTTTCAAGATGGCGGGCGGGTGGCTTATAACGATGGTTTAGTCGGGCGCAAACCCTGGACCAATCAAAGAAAGAAAAATACTCGCAAAAATGGCTCGCATATGGCTCGTATGGCTCGCATGACTCGCATGGCTCGCAAATTGTGCAGACCCACACGGCCAGCTGAAAAGTGTTTTCCATCTTCTAGGAATGGCACACGGGCAATCCTCTTTCATGCCTAATCTACGTCGATACTCCTTTCGGCTGGAGGTTTGAGCGATGTAGGAGTACGAATGCCATCCATTAGTTTTCGCAACTATTTCGTTTGGCCTGTGTAGCGATATTTCAGTATTTACATTAGAGAATAGTTGCTCAATCCTGCATAACACAACTGAGACCAAATACCAAAGACCAAAGACCAAATAGGGGATAATATGACGTCACAGATTAACGCGCAGCCATTTCGCAGTTTGAGTAATGGTAGACATTGAATCGAGGAAAACAAGTTTAAAAAAAACAGACTTCCACTTCGAATTTTCATTCCAAATTTCGTGGGAGTGGTAAGTAGCCGGTTAGGATTCTAAAAGGTGAAAAATCTGGCAAACGCTAAATTTGGTCTCAGTAGCGCTAAATACTTCTTGGCGGTCAAAAATATTCCTCGACAGACAGAATTATTTCTCGCCAGATGGAAAAGGTCTTTCGATCGCCCAAAATATTTCTGGACCATGGAAAATATTTCTCGACAGAGAAAATTATTTCTCAGCCAACAAAATATTTCTCGACCACTTTTGTCCAGTGTGGCTTTTCATGATTTAGTCAATCCTGCGGTAACACCGCACGCGTTACAAAGAAAGTCGCCAAAACAGCGTTAAAACGACCGTTGGCAAAAAAGCGGCTACGGAAAAAAAGTAAGGAGACTTCCATGGTTTATTCCTCACTTTATTTATCCTTTTTAATTTTTTATTAATTTTTTTTTACAATTTTTCCTTTTTCAACGACCCAAACTTACGCTTAAAATTCGATCTTAATATGGGTTGTTACGAAAACTAAGACCCTCGAAAACGAAGACCTAAGACCTAAGACCCGTCTTAGTTTTCGAGATTACGAAAACTAAGACCCCCTTAAAATCGAATCAGTCGAAATATAAAGTCAAATTGTAACCAAAACAGGTCTAATCTGTCAAATTATCTCCTGTCTGATCCTTTCCACCGAGTTTTAGGTCAAATTTAACGGTAAATTTAGGAGTAGAAAGTCGAATTACGACTGTGGACATCAAATTAAGAACCCACAGAAAGCTCATATTCGATCAATCGAGCAAAAACACTGCTGTACTTGTAATATGGGAAAGCGCTAACATCGATTTTATCTGTTTCCGAACACAGGAAATCGCGACCAGGTATTCCTTGCGACTCCCCAAGGTTTGTTTTCCAATTTGTCCTGGCCGCTGCCGATAACTTCTTTCGTAAAAACTTACGAAACCAGTGAAGTGGAACTGGGGTGGCTACTGTTGCTTTTCGATATTATCCGTCGGCAAAACGTAGAAGTCAGTACATGTTACCGATTCTGCCAGGTAAATTTTATCGTCTGGAGCTTGGACTTGTCAGGAGAGTTTCCTTGACAGCTGGATTACAGAGGGTCGGAAAGGGGGTTTTTCGTGAACCGTGAATGCCTATATTTAACTGCCGTGAATCGTGATAGAACGAAATTATTTCCCGTGATCCGTGAACGAAAGTACTCCCGTGATTCGTGAAATAACTAATTTATTTCTCGAGATTCGTGAACATGGTCTATAATTAGCTCATTTTCCGTGAAATTTTCCGAATGTACATAGTAGTCACGCCTTTCAGAATTCAGAACTCAATATTTCAAGGTCAAGTATGTAAAACAAAATGCCACGCTCGTCACACACTACCAAGACTACCAATCCTGGACATGTCTAGACGTCACATGACTCGCGTGGATAACTCTGCCGTGACCTGTAATGATTTTATGGTCAAATATGGCGAGCGAAAGTACAAGTGCGGACATTGAGGGAAGCGTTTTTCAAGTTTTGGAAGATATTGTCTATTATGTGGATCCAACAACATCTTTAAATGCAATGAATGCGTTTGTTGGTAGCAAAGAGCGTTTGCGTATTCCTTTATCGGGAAAGCACTGCTCCTTGCAAGCGTTTGTAAAGCACGTGGTAGAACATGCAGGCCTCAGGGAGGAAGCTTGAAAACGAGGTCTCGGGTCCAGCATCGATGTCAAACTATGCCGCTTAGAGAAAGGACCAGATGGTAACAAGGCCTATGCAATAAGTACCCAGGCGCAGTGGAATGAAGAAAGATCCATGTTCAGTCACCGAGGAATGGTTTTAAAAGGTTCGTCATCTTTCAATAATTACAGACATTACATCAATGTCACGCAGCATGTCTTTCATACCTGGGTAATAATGAACTTTATATTTCTTTCTATTAAATAAAAGATAATCGCAAATTGGACTTGCACAACGGCAATTATTAGAATTGTCCTGAGGATTTAGACTATTAAAATTCGAGTTGGATGGCACTTTAACAGTTTTTGATTGATCGTGTTTTTCATTGACCTTTCTCCGTGGCATACAGACAAGTAGTGGTCGAATGGTCAGAGTTGTCCGGCCACTGATGTGAACAGTTTATTTGTGTGGTCTGTGTAGCAGCTATGTCATTACCTTATAAGACCTTTGACAATACTGACAAAGATATTGTTCTTGTACGTACGCACAACACCAAAGAATTGCACGTAATGAAGTGTAACCAGTTCTGTTTGTGTAGACTAAGGCATACACTTGTGAATTAGTGTAAATTTAGTCTTTCAGAGCGAGAAAAACAATTATTTAATGTCCATGCAATAATTTAAAGTGGTCGACACGTCAGTTGTGTAGTAGATGGGTGAAAAATTAAAGCAAACGCTGAATTGTGCGTGATTCGTGAAAAGTCTGTTTTAATTCCCGTGAACCGTGAATTTTCGATTTTAATTCCCGTGAACCGTGCACGACACCCCCCCACCTCCTTTTCGACCCTCATCACACCCCATGTTGTGAAATCATTTGTTAAGACATCACGTTTTTTCTTCGCTTTTTCTGTCACATTTCTTCGCTTCGTGATGTTACAGTAACACGGGAAAACTAACCGGATTTATTATCGAATATGTGCTTTCTGTGGGCTCTTAATTTTATGTCCACGTGCAATTCATAATTACGAAAACTAAGAGGAGCCTTAGTTTTCGAGATTACGAAACTAAGACCCCTAAATTTACCGTTAAATTTGACCTAAAAAAACTCGGTGGAAAGGATCGGACAGGAGATAATTTGACAGATTAGACCTGTTTTGGTTACATTTTGACTTTATATTTCGACGGATTCGATTTTAGGGGGTCTTAGTTTTCGTAATCTCGAAAACTAAGACGGGTCTTAGGTCTTCGTTTTCTAGGGTCTTAGTTTTCGTAACACCCCTTGATATGTTAGGTATTGCCGTCAATGAACTTTAGACCCGAAAATCACACACAGTACGCTTGGGCCGCCTGTGATGAAAGGGCCTGTATAAATACGGGTGTTACGAAAACGAAGACCCTCGAAAACGAAGACCTAAGACCTAAGACCCGTCTTAGTTTTCGAGACTACGAAAACTGAGACCCCCTTGAATTGAATCCGTCGAAATATAAAGTCAAATTGAAACCAAAACAGGTCTAATCTGTCCAATTTGTTCCTGTCCGATCCTTTCCACCTAGTTTTAGGTCAAATTTAACGGTAAATCTAGGGGTCTTTGTTTTCGTAATTTCGAAATCTAAGACCCCTCTTAGTTTTCGTAATTACGAAGACTAAGAAAACTAAGACCCCACCAAACCATTCTGTAAAATTTCTACAAAGTGGAATTGCGACAGTTAAAAGACTAGAATCCGTAAAACAACCAAAACTACTATCATAGTTCAAGGAATGTGGTCCACCGCGACTTGAAACCAGGGATTATCTATTTAAGGAGCCATATATGGTTTTGTTCCGCGCTCAACGTTGGACGTCTGTTCGTGAATTATCGAAGTATTATTGAAGTAACCGAGAACGACTTTCACCAAAATTTGTTTTAGTTTGCAAATTGATCTTTGCCGACTTGCGGTCGCGCGAAATGCTTGTTACTAATCAAGTCTCCCTCACCGAAAAATTGCTTCACAACCACGGTTCTCTTCAAAATGTCGAAAACAGACCTTTCGAGGACTACATTTTCGAGGTCTGCATCTGCGCTTTCGAGGTCTTCGCTTTCGAGGTCTGCGCTTTCAAGGTCTGCGGTCTGCGTATTAGACACGTCGGGTGTGCATACGTTATTCAGTTCTGTCATAAGTAACGCAATCTCGATCGATCGCAGAGCCGCGAAGGAAAACATCCATCTCCAATGGAAAGCCAATTTTAGGATTAAAGGATAAACAACAAAACGAAAGACCAATAGGGGTAAGGCATATTTTCAGAGTACAATTATAAATGGGTAGTGTATGGCTTTTATCCTCATTGTAAAGCCACCATGCTCACAACATAGGTCTGCAAATTGTTAGATGAAGTGGCATCTAGCACGCGTATTATAGAAGTTGTTCTACGGATTATAGTCTTTGACCGGTCGTAATTCGACTTTGTAGAAGTTTTACAGAATGGTTTGGTGGGGGTCTTAGTTTTCGAAATTGCGAAAACGAAGACCCCTAAATTTACCGTTAAATTTGACCTAAAACTCGGTGGAAATGATCGGACTGGAGATAATTTGACAGATTACCGTAGTTTCTCGGTTATAAGACGCACTCGGCCATAAGACGCACCCCAAATTTGGCAACTTAGTCAAGCCAAGTTCCCAAACTGAAAATTACGCGAAAATACTCGGTAATAAGAGGGTGTTACGAAAACGAAGACCCTGTAAACAGAAAACCGTAGAAATTACAACCTAAACACACATTAAACAGCAACAACGCTTAGTAATAATTATAATACATTACACTTCACACGTTTCTTCTCATTATTATTCGTATTATTATACGGCCCGTCTTGTCTGTTCTGTTTTGCTATGCGAGCCAATTTGGTGTTGATATTCTCGAGGGTTTCCTCGGGTAAACTTACAACACATATTATTATTCTGGAACAGCAGGCAGAATTCGAACGCTAGCCGCCTTAGATTGATAGTTAGCATTGAGTGACAGAATAACAGAGAAGGCGTTCTGCGCAGGAAAAATTACTCTTGGGTTCTGTCAATAAATAATAAATTTCTAGTTCGCGCGTGGTTTTTCTTGTTCTTTCTTCAGCCACCACTGCTTTCGGCTCTTCGATTTGTTTTTCTATGCAATTAGTCCAAATTGCGAACAGACATCCCCATCGAAGGAGTGATCCGAATATTTTAGGGCCTAGCTAAGGTTTTAAAAAGCAGGCTTTATTCTGGTTTTTAAGAAAGGGTCTTCCTTTTCGCACTACGGAAACGAAGACCCTGCATTAGCCAAAAGAATTGCTTACTTTTTAACGAGAATTTTCCAGCAGAGAAAGCTTAACGACCGTCAGAATCTATTTTAGCTACGAAATACAGTAGAAATCGATTATTTATTGACAGAACCCAAGAGTCATTTTTCCTGTACAGAACGCGTTCTCTGTTGTTCTGTCACGCAATGCTAACTATAAATCAAAGGCGGCTGGCGTTAGAATTCTGGCTGCTGTTCCGGATTAATAATATGTGTGGTAAGTTTACCCGAGGAAACCCTCGAGAATATCAACACCGAATTGGCTCGCATAGCGAAACAGAACACTGACAGGACGGGCAGTATAATAATACGAGCAGTATAATAATGGGAAGAAACGCGTGAAGTGTAATGTATTATACGTATGATGCACGATTCTTCGCAGTAGATAGCGCTATTTATGCAATATCGAAAATCAGACCTGAAAAAAATCAGGCCTGTACGGGATTCGAACCACTGACCTCTGCGATACTAGTGCAGCGCTCTACCAATTGAGCTAACAAGCCAACTGGGAGCAGGCCGTTAAGTTGATTCGTAATAAACCCGTGATGATAAATCAGATACAATGAATATATGAAGTTCATATATTTTGAACTGCGGTATTAAATACGAATGATGTACGATTCTTGGCAGTAGATAGCGCTATTTATGCGATAGCGAAAATCAGACCTGAAAAAAATCTTAACGGCCTGCTCGCAGTTGGCTTGTTAGCCCAATTGGTACAGCGCTGCACTAGTATCGCAGAGGTCAGTGGTTCGAATCCCGTACAGGCCTGATTTTTTTCAGGTCTGATTTTCGCTATTGCAGAAATAGCGCTATCTACTGCGAAGAATCGTGCATCATACGTATTTAATACCGCAGTTCAAAATATATGAACTTCATATATTCATTGTATCTGATTTATCATCACGGGTTTATTACGAATCAACTTAACGGCCTGCTCCCAGTTGGCTTGTTAGCTCAATCGGTAGAGGGCTGCACTAGTATCGCGAGGTCAGTGGTTCGAGTCCCGTACAGGCCTGATTTTTTTCAGGTCTGATTTTCGCTATTGCGGAAATAGCGCTATCTACTGCGAAGAATCGTGCATCATACGTATTTAATACCGCAGTTCAAAGTATATGAACTTTATATATTCATTGTATCTGATTTATCATCACGGGTTTATTACGTATCAACTTAACGGCCCGCTCCCAGTTGGCTTGTTAGCTCAATTGGTAGAGTGCTGCACTAGTATCGCAGAGGTCAGTGGTTCGAATCCTGTACAGGCCTGATTTTTTTCAGGTCTGATTTTCGCTATTGCATAAATAGCGCTATCTACTGCGAAGAATCGTGCATCATACGTATTTAATACCGCAGTTCAAAATATATGAACTTCATATACTCATTGTATCTGTAATGTATTATATTACTAAGCGTTGTTATTGTTTAATGTGTGTTTAACTTGTAATTTCTACCGTTTTCTGTTTAGAGGGTCTTAGGTCTTATCTTCGTTTTCGAGGGTCTTGGTTTTTGGTAACACCCGTAATAAGACAGACATACCAATAGGTTGAGAGTTAACTAAGGGTGCGGTGGAACTGAGAAAGTTTCACGGTTGCTCTGGCGGTGAAAGCAAATGGCGGTAAACTCCCACCGAAAGTCTCACTCAGAGGTGTGGGTTTTATCTCCACGCTATTTATTCAGGGAAGGAACTTTTCGAACGAGAGACACAAACTCGAGTCGAGGGTCGATTGTTTTGATGTCATGATATCATGTTACCGAGCACGTGCCGTGCTGTCAAGAACGTATGCAAATTTCCGTTTGGAGCAACTTCAGAATACCCGTCCACCTCATTTACATGTGTCGGGAGGCTTTGAAGAATGAAGCATAACACAATAGACGCTGGGTTTTATTCACGAGTTGTTTGTGTCAAAAACCCGAAAGAGCGAGGTACTAGCCAGTGAGGGCTTTTGACACAACGAGTGAGTAAAACCCTGTACAAAGCACTTTCTATGTCGTGAGCTGTGTATTGCACACAACACGAGAATTTTCAGTGAAATAATTTTCTGAACGCAAATTAGAAACAAAAACTCACTACTGATGCAAATTTAATGGCAATGGAAAATATCGCAGTACATGTATATCAAGGGAATAAAGTGCTATACGGAAAACTGCACTTACAACAGTTTTTTCTTTTGTTAATCTAAGTACGACATCAATAAAGCAATTCTAGCAAAGGCCAAATTTTGCGCGCACTTTTGAATTGAGAGTACGAGCATGCTAGCAGTTGCAAAAGTTTTGCGAGCACGAGCAAGCGTCCGACCGTGTAATTATTTCGAGCAATTCGATTGTTTATACTTCGACACGTGAAAGAGCTGTAAGCCATTCTCATTGGCTTTATAGGCTTTTTTCATATGTGAAAACAAAGCGTATAGATTTCTACAAATGAGCTTTATGGAATAAAATTATCGTGTTATGTGTAATCATAGTTAATCGAGGGGACTGGTTATGAAAGCCGGCGAACTTCAAAGGACCGGCCTATTGTTTGGGTTTTGAGGTTGAGATGCACCGTCACGTGACATTGACCGTGCATCTAAAAACAACATGGCGGACGCGTGTGATGACATGTTCTTCTTTGGAGACGATTTAGAGGCAATTTTAGGAGTTTTAGAAGAAGAAGAAGACCTTGATGAGCACTTCAGAGAAGCAGCTGCTGATGTAAGCTATAGAATCTGTTTTAATAGTTAAAATATAGCCTAAAAACGTCAAAAAGGAAGATTGAACATGAAGGTCGAACAGACTAGCTTTCGACATCATGCTTTCGATCAATCACTCTTATTTCGGGCTCTATTTATAAACCATTTCTTGCCTAAACGTTATTTTATCAGCTGTTGATTTAAAGATGATTTATGAACCTAAGTAGTGTGTGATGTTGATCGTGAATTTGGTTTTGCAGGTTCACCCACTGAGCGTCACTTGCCCTCATTGTCCAAAGAAATGCAAGAGTAAGAGCGGACTGAAACGTCACATCACTGTTAAACACAAAGATAAAACAGAAGAAACAGAAGAAACTGAGACAGACAAACCAGAAAATCGAGATCTATTAACTGTGGAAACGTATGCAAGCATCGTTGGCAATGCTAAAGTGAAACTTAGAGACAGCAAAATTTATCCAAAGGTAAACAGAGACGAGATATGGTCCTACAACTGCAACACTCTACAATCTTCAACACCTAAATTTTCTGAAATTCAGGGGCTTTATATTCAATTGGCAAAGTCTGGAAATGCAGAGAGGTTTTATGCAGCCTTTTACGCTAGCATAGTCTTGCATGCTTCGAGCCATTTTGTAGGATTATCAAGAAACTCTGCTACATTACTTTGTTCAAAAGTGGCCGACTGCCTTTTAACACATAGCAAAGAAAAAGCAGAAACTCACACATGTGAACCATTGACGAAATTATCTGATAAAGAGAAGTCAGGGTTACAGTATATTGGAGGTTATGTACTACATAAGCTACATAACAAGCACAAACAAGCAAGTAAAACACTAGAAAATGACCACGCAATCTCACTGATAATGGCTGGGAAATGGGACAATCCTATTGGTGAAGATCAGAGATTGACTACAACATTGAATCGAGGTGGACTGTGGAAGATCACAAGAAATGCTCAGTCTGTTTTTGAAAGAACTGAACACTATTTCAGGGAAGCTACACGTAAAACCAGTCTGAAAAACATTCCTTTAGCTAATATTATTTCAAGATCAATGCATGATGTAACTGTTGTCGCATCTCACTCTGCCATGTTAGCCGACTCTGAAGTTGAGATTAGTAGCCATGTTGCCAAAGATGTTCTCCACAATATTATTAGTTTGTATGTTAGAGTTCGTTCTTTTTCATTTGTGAAGGACGTTATTCAAAAACACAAAATTAGATTGAAACAACTGAAATCAAAAGCTCTTCGCAAGGACATCAATAGGTCATCAACAGACTAATTACTGTAATATTCTTTAAATTCCCAAAACAAATAGACTTTTTCTGTAAATGTTTCAAGTGTTCCAAAGTTTATATCAGGATCTCCCAGGTCAAGGAAACCAGTTAGTTCCCCAGATACTTTGTCAAATACCAGATTTGACAAAATTTTCATTTCGTCAAAAAGGAGCACAATGTATCGTTGCACATCGAAGTAGCTGTTTGTAAGAACATTCAACTCCTCAAGTACTTCCTCTTGAATGCCAGCTTTGGGTCGTATACAATTTCTATAGTCCTTCAATGTGCGTTGGCTCGGCAGTACAAGGATGTTACTTTTCCTGAGCTCTTCATAGCATGCTGGGGACTTGGTAGCAAGTGACAAGCAGTATCGAATGATCATAGGATGGTATCGGACACCAGTTTTACTCTTTGTCATCAATTTCTTTTGCTGCTGCCAGAACAGATCCATGAATGGAGTGATATTTTCATTGGATGTCCCCAATATACTTGTAATGTCATTGCTTAACTGGTTGTCTACTTCTACACTTGACTTTTCTATCTCTGATTTCATTTCTTCAAGCTTTCGTTCTAGTTCTGCACACTTAAGCCTCTGTGTTTTTAGGGTTAGCTTTATTCTCTCTGGTGTTGTGTGAGAGACTGGAGCAAACAAATGAGCAGGCTTTGCAAGCTTTCTTTGCTTTGCTTTCTGATCCACCTCTGACTTGTGAGAGTATTTGTAGCAAACACAGCACTGCTCACCATGCTGCACCAAAACTTCACAGTCCCGTGTTCTCCAATATTCCAGCTGTGGGAATATCTCAGAATCATCTCTGAATAACGGATCCACTGACTTCGGTATAATGTGGTGTACGATATCGGATGACAGTTCAAATGGTCTCACTCCAGGGCAAATCAAGAGAACATCAATTCTCTTGATAAGTTCAGAGACTGTGATGTTCATAACGGATCGCAAGGTTTCAAGATGAATCGCATGATCATCTGGCAGAAACCATCCAAACACAGACACAGAAAAACCAAGACTATCATCGATGGTGAGCTGAATCTTTGGTAACACAAGCAGAGAACTCTTCTTTGTCAATACAATTCGATCGATTGCTGCCTCTAAGATCCACTCACTTAGAATTTTCAAAGATTTCACTCGTTTTACTAGATCTTTAAAGTCACTGTAGCATTTTTTAGGGGCCACTTCTGGGATTTCGTTGACTGCGCTTCGAGGTGGACGCACATTTACTGGTGTTGTGAAGCAACGCTTCGGCATGTTTACTGTTGGCAAGGCACCAAACTTCGGTTTCTTTTTCTGCATCTTTTCAGATTGAACTAGAGTAGAAACAATCACAAACAAACAGAATCAGAATATAACGTTTGAAGTTTATCAAAGCTCAAGTTAATTGATAAGCTATGCACCTAAGCACCGCGCAGATTATGTCTAGGATCGCGTGTAGTTAAACTTATAAGATTGCATTTAATACTTACAAATCTCAATATCCTCGGGCCTAAAATGGTTTTCGCACGTAAAGACACGATCATTGTCGATCTGGCGCTTGAAATCTTTGTCTACAACGCGTGTTTTGGTCAATTCGTTTAGCCAAAGTTCTCGCCATTTCTTGTATTCAGCTTTGCGAGGGGCAGGAAGTTTCCAGATGCCGATTCCTTTCGTTTTGCGGGACGAGCCGCAACCAAAAACAGAGCAGTTATCTCCGGGCATTCCTTCTTCATTTATAGATACATACAAGCAGTATTTAAGAAGGAATAGTAATATTACAGACGTAAAACGTGCAGTCATCAGTACAAACGCTCACATGTGAGACGCCATCTTGAATCTATGTGATGCACGGTCACGCTAGGCTGAACTCGAAAAACCAAAACAATAAGCTATCCCTTTGAAGTTCGCCGGCTTTCATAACCAGTCCCCTCGATTAACTATGAACAAAAGAAGCTAATGAGATATCTATTGTTTACGTCCACCAACACGGCGGCAATGACGTAAAGTGCAAACCATCTCCGTACATCATCATTTTGTCATTATGCCTTGAGCCATTAGTTTGAAAACATATGGCAATGGCGAATACAATACTTAACAATCCGAACAATCAAACAAATGCTTATGTTTGGTCTAGTCTCTCATCTACCTGGATCAGAAACGATTGATGATCAACGCTAATAGTTAACGCTAAAGATGAACGTATTTAGCCGAGAGGGCTTGGGAAAACATCGGCGCAGAGGTGAATTACATTCAATGTGATCTGATTTAGACCTAAAATTTAGTGTGTCACACTGAAAATACATGTTTCATTCCACTGTTAGCACACCTTTTCAGTGCTGATCTTTTTCGCTGTACTAGCAGTGCTGTAGTAGTTAATCATTAACACAACTATTCGATCACGAAATTTTTCCGTGTCGTCACGAGAATGGGACGATGAAAAAATACTGATTTCTCATGAGGAATCAAACCTCTACGCGTTGATGATCTATCAGTTGGTCATTTTACCCACGTTGTGATTTGTAGCGAAAGAACTGTCTTCGAATTCATTATAAGGATTACTCACATATGTTTCCTTATGGTCGTTAGGTTTACATTAAGTCATTCACTGAAAGGCTGTCACTCATTTTGAAGAGGCTAAGTTTTTCAAAATGTTTTGGTGTGGTTTTTCATCAAGGAGAAAGAGGAATTTGGCGAACAGGCTACTAATAGTATCAGCAATTCTACTACTGCTTGTCCTGATGTGCCTCCATCTGGTAATTTTACCATCTGTGAGCGGGGGATATAACGAGGAATGTTACTTGCCAAACGAGAGCCGTCAAACGTTACGAATAATGGTGAAGAACATTTCACGAGTGTTTGACAAGTATGGCATTCAGTATTGGCTCGATTACGGTGAGTTCTGCATTTAGTTCTATGTTTATTGTTTGATTGTCACGTGGCTGCAAGATGTTAGACTAGGCGAGAAGGAAGGCAAGGCAGAATTTTGAAAAGATGCATCGTGTAAAAGAATGGTGTTAAGGATTAACTTAGTAATGTACTTCGGCCCTCTCGCACGCTCGCGTGGTTAGTCAGACTACTTTTTTGCACATTTGTTTCCTTTCTTGTTTTCTCGATGCCCCCCCTAAAGTGATAATGATATTTGTTACTTTCGCAACGCGTTCTATTTCTGTTTGCTTAGCTATTATTCATTAACAGTTTTGTTACGTTTAAGTTTTATTATTCGCACCATGATTGCAAGGAATCAAATTTCGTTACATAATCGATATAAGCAGCCACCACCACATTCTACTTCAGAGTTACGCGATCCGCGTTTTTTTTCTCTCGCTATCCTTCTATCAATTGCTACCCACAGGAGCAAGATCAAAGTAAGTCTGATCACATCTTCCGTTGTAATCGTTTTGTTTTGTTTATAGGATCGTCTTTCTTATCAGTATCCTTGATTTACATATTGTATCATCAGCTTGCACAAGCCTTTCCTTTCTTCTTTTTATCGTTTGCCTTTAGTTCGAACCACACTCACAACTACAACTTCTATTTCGTCATCCCGTTTCCTTTACTGTTTGATTCGCCGCTTTTTTCAATAAATACTCTGGTTGATTTAATTTGATCTCGCTAGAATTATGCCACCGTTCAGCATGTATTCGATTGTTCAAGCTCCTGGGGTCAAATTCTCCTTAACACAGTCTGTGCGTGGGTTCGTCCTGGAAAGTCACAATAGTTTCGGGTCCTTTTGAGAGTGAGTTTTTCCCTCGCCTAACGGCTTGGGCTGAAATAACTCTGTGTCGCCTGGTTTTGTATTGATATTGGAAGGCGATATTATGTCGTGGTCACTTTTGGGAGTGAAGGGCTAAATATTTCCAAGGTCGATCTGTCTATTCGTCAGTCTCTTCTTTTTTTTTTAGTAACTCAATCATTCTTTCATTGATTTATCAATCAATTGAAACGTTTTTCTCTTGTTTCCTTCGCCGTATCAAACTTTTGGTTAGGATTTTGGCTGGACAATAAGTCAAGCTTTCGCTCCTTATATGTCCTCATCTATTGTTTGAAGGAAAAGGGTTTTTTTGTTCGCAAGACAAAGGTTAGTAATCACCGGCGCGTAGCCAGCTCACCGAGCGCGAAATTTAAATTTCTTCGGAAGCGGTTAGTGTTACAAACACAGCCTTTGTGGGGGAGGCTGTGGTAATGATTGTTGCAGCCTTGACACATCTAAAAGGGGTGGGGTGGGGAAGTTTGTGTCAAGAAGAGCGAGGTCTGGACGATAAGTAAGCGAAAACTTACGCATAATAGCTTTAATAAAACGACTCTGAAAGTTGATTGAAACTTTTCGGACACTCGTGAACCATTACAACTGCAGCTTCTTCCTGAATTCAAACTCTCCGAGGCTAAATACAACTTATACAAGTCATTTGATCTTTTTCGGGCCCATTCTCGTGCCCAAAGCCCATTTCGCTTCTCTTAGCCTGAGCCGGCTAAGAGAAGCGAAAACGGCTATTGGGACGAGAATGTTTCTGGCCACGATACTACTCTTCCCAGTGGACCGCTGAACCCAACGAATTTTTTTACCGCTTTAAAAGTAATGTTGTGAAATCAAACAGGTAGTACATTGAAATGCACTTGACTTTGACGTATTACGTGATGTTCATTTAAAAACGTTACTCTAGAGCTCAAGGCGGCAAAAAAATTCGTGGGTGTAGCAGTCTACTGAGAAGAGTAGTGGCGCTTTAGCAATCAAACTTGGAAGTTATTTGTATTTGAATAAAAAACCGCTAGTTCACAGTCGAATCAGAAGTGTCTGTTAAGTTGACGCGTTATCATGCTAAGAACTCTAACAGTGAAAGAAAGTTTAAATCCTCCGCTTTTCCCTTTCGCTCATTTTCCTTAACTCCATTTTATAACGCGCAATATGAGTATAAAATTTGGCGCCAACTTAAGATACACGGAGGGCGGACAGTAAAAAATGATCCTAAAAATTACCTCTATTAATTAACTGCGTGCGTGCCGGCAGTTTAGATTCTTCAGCGCAATGAATATAAAAGAAAACAAGTCCGCAAACTTGCGGGAACAAAGAAAGTGTGACTTCACACCTTTTTACGTATAAGTGACCTCACTTTTCCTTCGTCTTGCGCTCAAAACTTAGCACTCTAACAGTGAAACAAGGCTCTATCCCTCCGCTTTTTCCCCTTCCCTCATTTTCGTTAACGCCATTTAACACTCTCATAACACTCTCATTTTAAAGACGAACTATCCGGGCCCTGTCCGAAAAGCGATATCACTCAAACGTAAGGTGTGAAATCACACTTTCTTTGTTCCTGAGGCTTGACAACAACAGCGTTGTTTCTTTTTCAATCCTTGCGTCAGTGGTTGAAAAAAGACACGTACGCAGTTTTCTTTCCTTTCTTTTCATGAAGAGGAAATTTCCAGGATCAGTTTTTTTTGCCTGTCCTCTTTCAAAGCCTAAGATGCAATTGTTAATAGCACTCTCATTTTAAAGACGCCCTTTAGCATTGCAAAGTGTAAGGCTAAAAGCTAATTCTTTGTGATTTAGTGGTTTTCCTAATTTGTAGGTGGAAGTATTTTTTTGAACTTGATGAGCACATTGTTTTTTCACATTGTCGTCTGTCGCTTTGCGCGCGTTTATTTTACATTCCTTGCGTCAGTGGTTGAAAAAAGAACGCACGCAGTTTTCTTTCCTTATATATATTTCTCGTTTCGTCTTTTGACAGTGCCTTTCTGATTCCTTTTACCTTATTAGATAGCTCTTAAAAAAAAATCAAAGCTTGCTAAATTTTTTCAAAACATTCCCGTTAGAGATAAGAAGTTCTTGAAATTACGGCTGTTTCCATCATGAGATTTACTGATCAAATTCGACAGTCAAAACTTAAATGAAATGTCAAAAATAAGATGTCAATCTTGTTCAGTTGGTCACGACTTTACTGTGTTTGGTGGCTCCTAAAAGAGCCGTTGTTTGATTGGTTGCTCATAGTGCAGTTACAGAAGTGTTGATTTCACTTTCTCCTCCAATTCATTAAGTCCTCTCAGCATGTTCTCGACACTTTCAACCACAGAACGATAATTCTCCATTACAGAAGACAAATCTTGTTGTTCTGGTAAACATGCAACTGTCTCTTGCAGTTTGATTTTCTTTCCTTTTAGTTCCTCCAATAAATCGAGGCGTTCATCGCAGATGTAATCTAGGATTTCACGCTTTCGATCCATGCTGGCAGGAATTCTTGAAATGAAGGTTTTTTTCGCGCGCGCTCATAAATAACCGCTGTGAAATGTCCTCCCACAATTGGTTTCTCGCACACGTTTACCACTTTGTATAGAGTGTTTGCACGTGACGTCACAGCTTTATCATCCGCCATTGTGGGGGAGTAAAGAACCAACATGGCGGATGCTGATGCCCAACAGACGTCTCAACGCGCTTCAGAAGAAAACATTATTCATGATATTCCTTTGTCTAATTATGCGAAATCACCAGCAAGTATTGTAAAGAAGCGTTATATTGATAAGATTTCGTGTGTTCGTGTTGATCCTCTTTTGATTCCGGACGAAAAGTTAAGTAGGGAATGCCTTCGTACTGTTGAAGCTGTTGAAGCTGTTGATCTCGTGTTGCATTTGGTTTCACAAACTAGTTTTTATACGACAGAACAATTTAAGAACTTTAAAGCTTGCAAACCTACAACCAAATGGTTTACGGTTTCATAACCAGCATTTTGGGGCAGATTTTCGCTTAAATTTTTCGCCTAGCGGCAAATTCTTCCATTTCAGTTGTTTATCCTACAAGCGTCGTCCAAACAATTACAAATTGTCCTGGTTATGTAATGAGTGTAAATTGCAAAGTGTTGTTGCTATGAAAAGCTCAAAACTATCCAAGGAGTCTTCCTCTCCCATCTCCAACACTTCTGATGATTCTGACATTATAAATTTGGGTGAAACTTACCATGTTGATGTTGAGAAATATGGGATAATTGCTGAACTATCTGCACATGACTTTGATGTGATTGAATCACCTAATGGGTGGCTTGAAAATAGTATTATACAGTATGCCCAATCACTTTTGAAAACAGTCAATCCAGCTATACAAGGATTTCAGCATACAAGTCTTGGAATATATTTAAATTTGAAAAAGTTGATGGGGATTTTGTTCAGATATTGCACACTGGGGGCAATCATTGGGTATGTGAAAGCTCAATTGGATGTGAAAAAGGATTTGTGAATTTGTATGACAGTCTTTTTCATGATGTTATTTTTAATGATCTGGAACAGCAAGTTCAGAACTTAATTGGTGAAGATTTCAAAGATATATCTGTTGTACCTGTGCAACAACAATCAAATGATTCTGACTGTGGTGTTTTTGCAATGGCTCAGTGCAACAGCACTTTCTTACAATCTGGACAAGGATATCCCAAACTTTGATGTAAATCAAATGAGATCTCATCTATTAACATGCTTAAAGAGTGGACTGATGACTCCCTTTCCTGAGGTTAAACAGTTGGTTATGTGACATTTTATTGCTTCATGAAGCATGAAGCAGTTCTTGCCTGAGAGCAAGGCATTCAAAGTCCACACTGTTTATCACCGAGTATTTATAAGTGTTATCAACAATGTAAAGAATGAATGCATGGCATCAACATGGAAAATGGGTTAAAACCCAAATGTTTGTGAATAAACTTATGAAAAAAATGCAAATGAAAAAAAATCATAATAATATTTCATCAATAGTTAATAAGTACAATCCATTCAATGTTGAATGCCCCATCAGTCAAATGGGATGGTAGGTGGGCAAAGATTGACAAGAGCTGAGCAAACTCTTAACATCCTGTCAATGAGAGGTACAGATTCACCAGATCTACAGGCAAGATAATCTGTTGGCAAAGTTTGTTGAAGGATGGTGTACTTCTGTCTCAATGTCCCAATAATTCTCTCAACGTGGATTCTCAGTGTAGCAATCTGTCTTGTCTTCTCTACATCAACAGGATCGAGTTGATCCTTTCCCTTTGTAAATGCTGGAATATTCAGGTCAGCATGACGGAACCAAATACTTTCATGCACAGTAAAACCTCTGTCAGCAAGGACCATATCACCTGGCAAAAGTTTCTCAAGAATTCCACACTTCTCAGTCAAAAACTTGTCTGATGTTCTTCCTCCCCAAGCCTCACTCACAAAACAAATTGTCCCTTGTGGTGTAACTCCAATTAAAACTTTGACAGTGTTGTGGTGTTTATAATTTGAAAAGGTCTGAGCTCTTGCAAGAAGGTTGGATGGCCGATCGATGAAAATTTCAAAACAATCAATAATAACTGTAGTTTTACGACCGAACGCATCCAAAAAACATCTAGGCATGGTCTTGTACAACTCATCACGACTAGGCCATTTAATAATTGGAGTTAATCGAATATCCATTACAGTTATCCAAGTAACTAAAATACGAGAGACAGAAGACGTCGAGATCTTTAGACGATATGCAAGATCAAGGTGTGGGACAGAAAGTCTTAGCTTCACTAACACCATACAAAACTCTTGAAACTTAGTTAGAACTCCACGTCGTCTATCAACATGTGATGCAACAAAGAAGAAGACTGTTTGCAGAATTTCAAAGGATGGCAAACCAGTGTAAAACTTAACTTTGTCATCATCTCCAGAAAAAAAAGCTTCGTCAAAATCAGAAGATGGCAAGTTCTGATGTATGGGCTCAGGCGAGAGCACAGTGTTACAGCTCAACTCTGTTTGGGTTACAGCATGCCTCAAGTTGTCGGGTAAGTTCTCAGAAATGTCCTCAATATCTGCCATTTCCACGTCGAATGATATGTTTTGAACACTATGGCCAGCTTCGTTGTGCTTTAATCGCTTTTTGGCAAGACTTATCTGAGAATTTTCAGAGTCTTTCTCGACCATGCGCTTTGTACGTTCTGTGGCTCGTCTGACTCTTTCCTGACTTTGCTGAACTGATGCTTCGCTAACCTTTAGTTTCTCGTGTCCAAGCTTAAGCGATGGTACCCAATCGACGTTCCACTTATCCCACAGAGGAGCAGCTATTCCAGAATGAAAATGTTCGCCGCAAACACGATCATTTTCAAGAATTTTGTCCGTAAGGTCGTCACGGCTTATGGCGGTCAGCCACCTTCGCCTACGTTCCGTTGACAAAATCTCCGTTTCTTCGCCTTGCCTCGTTACGATTTTGGGCACTCGACAAAAGGAAAGATCTTTTCGCTTAGACGTGTCGTGGGAACAGTTTAAAACCAAGCAAAATTTCGGCATAATGCAATAAATTGAGAAAAACGTTGGAAGATATAGTAGTAAACTGTGTTACTGCACGCCTCTTTACTCCCCCATAATGGCGGACAGTACAATTTTGTGACGTAGCTGTGACGTAGGTGCAAACACTCTATATAATTTGTGGGTAGAAGTATTTTTTTGCACTTGATGAGCACATTGTTTTTCAATCCTTGCGTCAATGTCGCTTTTCGGGCCCTGTCCGAAAAGCGACATCACTCAAACGTAAGAAGGTGTGAAATCACACTTTCTTTGTTCCTGAGGCTCGACAACAACAGCGTTGTTTCTTTTTCAATCCTTGCGTCAGTAGTTGAAAAAAGACACGCACGCAGTTTTCTTTCTCTTCTTTTCATGAAGAGGTAATTTCCAAGATCAGTTTTTTTTGCCTGCCCTCTTTCAAAGCCTAAAATGCAATAGTTAATTACACTCTCATTTTAAAGACGCCCTTTAGCATTGCAAAGTGTAAGGCTAAAAGCTAATTCTTTGTGATTTAGTGGTTTTCCTAATTTGTAGGTAGAAGTATTTTTTTGCACTTGAAGAGCACATTGTTTTTTCACATTGTCGTCTGTCGCTTTGCGCGCGTTTATTTTACATTCCTTGCGTCAGTGGTTGAAAAAAGAACGCACGCAGTTTTCTTTCCTTTCTTTTCTTAAAGAGGTAATTTCCAGGACGACCAGTTTTTTTTTGCCTGCTCTCTGTTTATTCTAAAACGGCTTCGCGTGGGCAAAACAAAAACAAGTTTAAAACAAAACAAGTTTAATCGCTCTCAGCTTTCCGAGAACGCTTACTCGCAATAACATGACTGGAATAAATCACTTTTACTGATAAAATACGTCGCAAACTTTTATATTTATTTATTTACTGTGTACTGGAGAGGAGCATTACACGTGAGGACTCTATCGCATGCGACAAGCTTACACCATGATTGCAACTTGAATCCCGTAGTGTGAATCAACCTTCGTGAATCATGTCGCGTCCTTCCGACAGCGCGTCATGTCGAGGTACTGACATTACTAACTCACCCCCTGCTAATCTGTGTGTTTTCCCTAGTAGGCTCCCGTGGGGAACCAAAATGTCATCATTAAAAGTTTGCGAACTAGAGCGAAGTTAACCCGAGTCTAAGTTCGCGTCACCGAACAGAAAAATCCCAAAAGACAGATAACAAAAGCTTCATTGTCTTAAAAAATCCTAACCAAAACAATAGGCAAAGTTTGATAAGGCTTATAAAACTCGCTGCTTTTGTATTAAGGAACCCTGCTTGGAGCCTATCGCACAGGGGACATTCTGCCATATGATCACGATGCCGACATTTCTTATATTTTGGGAACCGGGAGCCCGAATGCTTTCCGTGAACTGCGTGAGCTTGGAATGCAAGCCAATGGTTTGGTTGCTGCATTTGGGGATGTGACTGTGGATTTTATGAGATGGCAACCAGTGAACGTATCAAGTTACATTTCTGGCAAAACTGAAACAATGCTACGCAAATACTATCCTCCTTCATCAAAAGACAATTTCATTCTGAAATACCATCATACGTTGGAAACTTCTCCCTTGTCGTGGGTGGTACCTTTCAAAAGGTTTTATTTCCAGGATGTCGATGTGGCAGTTCCTAACTCACCCGATAAATTACTAGCCTTTAGATACCCATATACGTTTGGAACGCTTGGATTTCAGTTTCCTTATAAGTGGAAATGCTGGGTTCCCTGCTATTTGAGAAAAAGCAATGGCTGCTAAAGGTATCGAAGGAACGAAAACCAAAGACATATGCACTGTCCCACTAAGCTGGTAAAACTCGAAAACGCATTAATCATGGGCGGCTTCAACACTTAAATGCGTCCGCATTCTAGAGAAGAAGAAACGTACTGTGCGGAATGCACTGATCCACAAGGGTAAAGCGCATTGTCTTGAGCCTAAACTAGGTTATTACGCTGTTTATTTTGGAAAACAAGTTGAATTTCGCAATGACCCTCGCCGCGTGTTGGTAGCCTGCGAAGCTGGCGACCGCAAGTAACGCAGGCTCGTTGAGCGGTGGATGTGAATCCAATCAGAAGGCTGCATTCCAAACGGCAACAAAAGTAGAACCAAAGCACAAACATACAAAGAGGATTGAGTGAAATATGAGAATCCATATGTTGGATTTTGATATTTCTTAGGGTTGTTTAGGAACATTTCAATGTCGGTTAAAATTAGTAAAATGAATAAGAATATCATATTTATCAATGATGTAATTGTATAGCTGGCAGTTAATCAGAAATTGTCATCATAGCTATTACACTTTAATTTTTTAAGACTGTCCAATTAAGAATTGGATTGGAAAGTTTTAAACAGTTTAAAAATAATAGCTTGACTGAGAGCTATACCCCTGGTAGATCATTGATATAAATAATAAAGAATAAAGGTCCCAACAGGGAACCTTGAGGTACTCCAGAGGTAATTGTTAGCCAGTCAGATAATTCCCCTTTTACAACAAATCCCTGCCTACGGTCAGTGAGATGGTCTTTACAACATTCCAGAAGACGCCCACGGACTCCATACTTAAATAATTTAGTCAAAAGAATATTATGATTCACAAGGTCGAAGGCTTTAGCAAAATCAATAAATACCACATCAACTTGACCACGGTTATCTAGGGCTTTACTTTACTCATGATGTACCAAACGAAGCTGTGTTGTACGGGATCTACCCCTCTGGAATCCATGATGAGAACAATGAATGAAATCAATAACTTGTTCATAAATTGCATCATACACCAATCTTTCTTGACATTTTCCTGTGATGGTTAATAGTGAGATATCTCTGTAATGCTCTACCGGCTCTCGGTCACCGTCCTTGTGAATGGGAGTAACATTTGCATGTTTCCATAATTTAGGAACTTGACTCATCTCAAAAGACAGATTATAGAGCATACATAATGGTACTGCAGACATATACGCCGTCTCCTTCAACAGGCGGGCTGGAATTTTGTCTACCCCAGAGGACTTGCTGCCATCAAGTTTTTGTAATATCTTTTGAACTTCATTTGTTGTACATGAAACAGAGTCTGTATATTGATCAGCACATCTATGTAAACCACTATTGTGATGGAGCTTCCTAATAAAAGATTGTTATTATTATTGCATTGGTCATTCTGAATGTCATGCAACAAAATAGAAGGTGCACCAGAACTTTCTTTGTAGAACACAGAATAAAAGTCAATATTATACAAATTAACCTGTTCTTGTGGCTTAGTTGCTGTAATACCATTATAAGTGCTAATGTCTGGGAGTCTTTTAGACTTGGACTTTATGGAATGATAGGACCAAAATCTTTTTGGGTTTTTTTTTAGGACAACAGAAAAGTGCTGGTGACATTTGTGATACTCTGACCTTATTAACTTTTTAATTTCCCTTCGAAGAGCCTTGAACCTTTGGCTAAAGATTCAGATGGTTGAGCATTCAGTAGATGCCATAGCTTTTTCCTCTTTTTGATCAGGCGCAAAGTTTCTTTTTTGATCCATGGAGGGTTTGTTTTCTTTTCACTTTAAATAGTGGAATGCACATATCTGCAGCAGCGAGCAAGAGATCCTTGACTTTATCAGCACAACAATCCACATCATCCTCCAAGGAAGCGCAGTTCCATGAAACATGTCTTAAGGTGGCTCAATAGGGTTTTATTGCCGGGCGAAGAATGGGTACGAAAATGGCGCGAGCTTTAAAATGGCATCAAATATGTGAACAAACATGGCGGCTTCACGCGAGTGCACAATTTTTATCACATAATCGCGAAGTTTACTTGACGAGTGTGAAACGGCATCGATACTTTCCAGTAATGAGCACAATATTGACAGTGAAAGACCAGAAGTTTACACAACGCCTACGCAAAATCCGTAATGCGTCAGGTCGCTTTCGGAAAGTGGAAGCGATCGAAACCAGAAAAGAAACAAAATTAAAAAGGTTACATGAAGGGTTCAAAACGTGGAATGCCAAAAGGAAGCTCCAGTATGATAACATATCCAACGAAAGCGAACCCCAGCAAAACGAATGACCCGAGCAGGTGAGATCAGTACATTTTTCTTTATTCGGAAGTCTTAATTTTTGGTAAGATTTTCCTGCCAAGCTTGTCCTAATTATCGGCCTACCTGTTCTGTTCACTCCAACCCTGATTCCCATCAGCAGAATAAAGCTAAGAGGAAGGCGAACCTGCCACAAGGATCCAGACTGGTGGACTTAGAAACCCTTACAGATGGTCTGAAGGAATGCTCATTTTGTCATTGCGGTGAATTCTCACTATTTTTAACTGCGCTATATCATATTTTACACCATTATCATATAAAAGAACATAACAAATATTGTGGATGGAGTCTTTTTTCCCTGTTAGTTTACAGTGTATTTTACAATATTTCTAGGCCCCTTGTCTCTTGGCAATGTTATTGAAGAACAGCACAGTGGCTTGGCAAGCACGTTTACTGTTATATGCAGCCAATGCAATGCGGAAAACACCATTAAAACATCAAAAGAGTACAGATCTGGTACACGCGGTCCGTTGACCTTTGATGTGAACACGAGAGCTGCCCTTGGCTGTTTACACACAGGAGTGGGCAACACCCATTTAAACAATTTACTTTCAATCCTCAATGTGCCTGCACTGAACTCATCAACTTTTAAAAATCGGGAAAGGGAAGCTGGAAAGGCAATAGAGCTAGTAGCAAAGAATAGTTGCCAGCAATTCCTAAACCTTGAACGAGACAAGGTAATTGAAAATGGTAACAAGCCTGACCAGAACGATTTGGTACCTATTGCCTGTTCTTACGACATGGGGTGGCAGAAACGGGGACGAGGTTTCAACTCTAAGACCGGACATGCTGCAGTCATGGGCCTCTCAACTGGTAAAGTCCTTGACTACACAACAAAAAATAAAATGTGCCGCTCATGTGATGAAGCTAAAAAGGCAGGAAAACAACCAAATGACCACGACTGTAGAAAAAATCATTCAGGCTCTTCAAAGTCAATGGAGCCTTTAGCTGCAGTTGAACTTTTCAATAAGGTGACTAAATCAAATGTCAAATTTTCAATTTACACCGGGGATGATGATTCAATGACTGAATCTCACCTAAAGCAAAAGGTACCCTACGGTGTGGAAAAATGGAGTGATACAGTTCACATAAAAATATCCCTTACAACACGCCTATACAACTTGAGCCAACGAAGTAAGTTCCCCAAAAGTTCAGTGTTGTCTCAGAAAGTCGTAAATTACCTTGTCAAATCCTTAACATACTGTATTGCACAAAATAAGGGGGATGCTACAAACATGAAATCTGCAATTCAAAGCATTGTGCCTTATACATTTGGTGACCATAGTGGTTGTAGAGAAACATGGTGTCGATACAAGAAAGACCCTTCTCATTATTGTCACAGAGATCTTCCCTAAGGCAAAGACCTACAAGGAGATAGCCTTCAATCAGCCCTGAAATCTCTCTTTGATGAATATAGCACAGACATTGTTATAAACAAACCTGCACCTGCAGCAAATTCTCAACGTAATGAGTCTCTGAACAGTGTGGTGGGCTCGAAGAACCCCAAAATTCGCTTTTACGGGGGAAGTGAAAGCAATGATTATCGAGTGTCCTGCGGTGTCTCTCAAGTAAATTTAGGTTACAGGTAACCTAACTCTGACCTAACAGCTAACCTAACCTCCAACTCTAGCGTCACTTAACATAGAGCCAGGTCTTTTCTATGTAGACCATAATACGAAAATGGACAAGAAAAGTTCGAAGGACAAACAAAAGAAATCAACAGTTGCATTCAAGCGACGTCGATCACAATTACACAAACATCAGATTTCAGAAACCGAGAAAAACGAGGGCAAAGAAGGTACCATGTATGAAAGGGGCATTGGCCTGAACCTAAATTCTTCTGCGACAACAATGGAGTTAAACAATTCTGAACTTTCAATCAATGATCTTTATGATATAACCGCTGCTATCACGAAATAACAACAAGAACAGTACGAAAACGCAGTTCTGCAATACACTTCGAGACTCACAGTTCAAAAGGAAAAATTTGATGACAGTAAATTTTACGTATAGTGCACGATCCTCGCAGTAGAGAGCGCTATTTATGCAATAGCGAAAATCAGACCTGAAAAAAATCAGGCCTGTACGAGATTCGAACCACTGACCTCTGCGATACTAGCTTATTACGAATCAACTTAAGGGCCTGCTCCAGTTGGCTTGTTAGCTCAATTGGTAGAGCGCTGCACTAGTATCGCAGAGGTCAGTGGTTCGAATCTCGTACAGGCCTGATTTTCGTTATTGCATAAATAGCGCTCTCTACTGCGAGGATCGTGCACCATACGTATCTATAACCGCAGTTCAAAACATATGAACTTCATATATTCATCGTAACAGTAAATTTTATCACTTTGTTTTATTTGACATCGAGACAAACTCAAAATGTTCTGAAAATGTCAATGTGAACGGCTGAAATGCGGACCAAACGTAGACGAATATTGGCTTACATGATCATGATAAACAAAGTAAAGCTTGTTGATCGCCATTTTTAAACCACTAAGTTTCCACTTTAACAACTTCCTTTCAGGTAGTTTCTGATCGCCGGATTTATCCCTGCCTCCAACTTGTCCCGTGCCTATAAATAAACTCACTGTGAAACTATCTACCAATTTTTATATTCCTTTGTTCAAGAACAAAACCCAATATCTCCAAAATACGCACGAACCTGGAACCTGAACCTTTGTATTTGTAGCAGGCTAAGCGAGTAAGGCCTGAGGGCTCTTATACCTCAGTATTTATACTTTATATTTTTAACTTTTAATTCCAAGAGGTATTCTTACCATATAGTTTCTAGTTTATAGTTTCTAGTTTATAGTTTATAGTTTCTTACCAGGCTAGATATTCAACATGGCATATACGGTAAGCTGGTGTAGTACCCCACTTTATATCGATCTGCCATACCAATCGTAAGAAAGATGGTCGCCATCGCCACCTCGGAAATTGAAAGGAACTTAATTTTTTTCTTCCCAACCTTTTTCATTCCTTTGACCTTAGTTGCGAAAGCGTTTTACTTGGAAAGGCTTGGACTTACGAACAAGAATAGTTTGTGATCATTATGCAGAATTAGGCTACGAAATCTGGCTACGAATTAGGCTACGAAGCTGTGATGCATTCATGTGCTTACACGACTCATCGGCTTATTTCTGTCCTTCGCATTTTGATAATTATGCAAAGCGATTGCCAACCGGTTTGATTAAAGAGCTTTTATACGGCGAAAACCAAAGATATCATAATAATTAAACAATCGCATTAACGTGTTTTGTCGTAACGTTTATAGTTCGCGTCATATATCACTTGTGTGTCGAAGGATGTTGAAGAAAGAGAGGTGTATGTATAGTTATCCAATATTTTATGTCTTTTAGAAAAGCCTTGACAAAATCTTTTCGAAATATTTCTTCCACTCCCACTTCGAGCATCCTATCATACGAATTCCACCTAAATGATGTCAAAGTGAACTTTGTCCATAATCCCCTCCGATCTTAAAGAAAACCTATTGGACTTGATAAATTAAGTGCCTGATTGTGGAAGGATGCTTCTGATGTTATCGCACCAGTTCTAACTGCACCCATAAATACGTCTTTCACTGATGCACTTTTTCCCGAGGTATGGAAGCAATAAAAAAATACTGATCTCCCACGAGGAGTCAAACCTTTATGCGTTGATGATCTATTAGTTGGTTTTGTTACCCACGTTATAATTTGTAACGATAGAACTGCCTTCGAGTTTATTTCTATGGATTACTCACATATGTTTCCTTGCGGTCGTTAGGTTTACATGAGGTCATTCACTGAAGACTCTCAGTCATTTTCAGGAGGCTAAGGTTTTCAAAATGTTTTGGTGTGGTTTTTCATCAAGGAGAAAGAGGAATTTGGCGAACAGGCTGCTAATAGAATCAGCCACTCTACTACTGTTTGTCCTGATGTGCCTCCATCTGGTAATTTTACCATCCGTGAGTGGGGGATATAACGAGGTATGTTACTTGCCAAACGAGAGCCGCCAAGCGTTAGGAATAATGGTGAATAATGGTTTAACAGAATAATGGTTTTGAGTATTGGCTCGATTACGGTGAGTTCCGCATTTAGTTTTATGTTTATTGTGTGACTGTCACGTGATTGTGACGTGGCTGCAAAATGCTAGACGATAAGGAAGGCAAGGCAGAATTTTGGAAAGATGCATCGTTTTTAAAAAAGAATGGTGTTAAGGACTAACGAATTCGTATTGAGGCACCCTGAAAACCTTTCATGATTCTGTTTCTATCGAGATGGAATAATTTTTTTCTTCAAAACTAGCTATTGTTATCACTTTGTGGCACATTTTGTGGTCTAAAATAGAGATAATGCACTTCAACCCGCTCGCACGCAAGCGTGGTTGTTCAGAATACTTTTCGGCGCATTTTTTTCCGGGTTTATTTTCTCAATGCTCTGCAAAGTGATAATAATGGTAACATAGTTTGTGTTCTAGGGCTAAATTTATTGTTTGGGTCCGTTTTAGAATCAATTTTACCCTCACCTAACGGCTTGGGCTAAAATGACTCTAAGTCGGGCCCAAAACATATCTACAACTGAGATCATAAGCTCTATTCTTTATTATTGTAAGTTGTATTTTCTTAATATTTGCAAGGTCGATCTATCTACTGGTCAGTCTCTTGTTGTTGTTGTTTTTTTTTTTTGTTTTGTTTTTTTTGTTTTTTGTTTTGTTTTGTTTTTTGTTTTATTAATCATTCTTTCATTGATGTATTAATCAATTGAATATTTATTTTTCTCTTGTTTATTTCACTTATAGAGTTCGATTCTTTTGTATATAGGAACCCTGCTTGGCGCCTATCGCACAAGGGGCATTCTGCCTTATGATCGCGATGCCGACATTTCTTATATTTTGGGAACCGAGAGCCCAGATCCTTTCCGTGAACTGCGTGAGCTTAGAATGCAAGCCATTGGTTTGGTTGCTATATTTGGGGATGTGACTGTGGATTTTATGAGATGGCAACGAGTGAATGTATCAAGTTACTCTTCTGGCAAGACTGAAACAATGCTACGAAATACTATCCTTCATCAAAAGACAATTTCACTCTGAAATACCATCTTACATAGGAAACTTCACCCTTGTCGTGGGTGGTACCTTTCAAAAGGTTTTATTTCCAGGATGTCGATGTGGCAGTTCCTAACTCACCCGATAAATTACTAGCCTTTAGATGCCCGTATACTTTTGGAACGCTTGGATTTCAGTTTCCTTAAAAGTGGAAATGCTGAGTTCCCTGCAATTTGAGAAAAAGCAATGGCTGCTAAAGGTATCGAAGGAACGAAAACCGAAGACTTGTGCACTGTCCTTCTACGCTGGTAAAACTCGAAAACGCATTCATCATGGGCGACTTCAACACTTAAAAGGCGCCGTAAGCATAGACAAGAAGAAGAGACGCATTGTGCAGAATGCACTGATCCACAAGGGTAAAGGGCACTGTCTTGAGCCTAACTTAGGTTATTACGCTGTTTCTTTTGGAAAAAAAATTGAATCACACAATGACTCTCTCCGCGTACTGGTAGCCTGCGTAGCTGGCGACCGCAGGTAACGCAGGCTTGTTGAGCGGCCGAAGTGAATCCAATTAGAAGGCTGCATTCCAAACAGCAACAAGAGTAGAACCAAAGTACAAACATACAAAGAGGATTGAGTGGAATATGAGAATTCATATGTTGGATTTTGATATTTCTTTGGGTTTTTATAGGAAACACTTTAATGTCGGATAAAATTAGTAAAATGAACAAGAATATCATATTTATTGGTAATGTAGTTGTTGTGGTTAATCAGAAATTGTCAGCATGGCTATTATTCTTTAGTTTTTTAAAACTGTCCAATTAGGAATTGAATAAAGGCTGATAGTTTCGAAAGAAACTGTTTGGGGCTGCGTCGGTGGGAGTAACGAAATCATTTGGATATATCAACAAAGTTGAAATGGTAAATTGGCCACCGTAACGATTACAAAGGCTGACGTTTCGAGTGTTAGCCCTTCGTCGGAGCAATTAGGAATTGGATTGGAAAGCTTTAAAAAATTAAAAAATAATAACTTGACTGAGAATGCCCAGAAGAAGAAGAAGAAAACTTTATTTAACAGGGGTAAAACACATTGATTACTGGTCACCCAGTAGTTTTCATAATGGCCCTCCTACCATTAAAAGTAATAAAACGTATCGATCAAATTAATTATCAGGATAATCTACCAACTAAATTTATATAATGAAGAACTAAAAAAAACCATATTAATTAATTAACTACTAATAAAACTAGAAGGTTTTACAAATCTTAAAATGATCAATAAAGGAATTCTTATTACGGTAGAGTTTAAATAAGTAATTCTTAAAATTTGTATGGGAAAGTGACCTAAGTTTTGGATCAAGAGTGTTCCACAAACGACAAGCGCTTGAGTGAAACGTTCTGAGGCCAGAGTTCCTTTTACAAGCTAGTGTTGTTATATTGTTATTGGAAACTGATCTCGTGTTATAATTATGGGTATTGCTTATATTTTCAATGTATTTATTAAAATAAGCGGGGGCAATGTCCTTGATTTATTTTATGAAGCATATAAAGCTTCCTAATACATATAATATCGTCTATAGGCAGCCAATCTAGTTTGTTGAAACGCTTGACAGAGTTTTCATGAGTATCGGCGTCCAAAATTAGCCTAGCACATCGTTTCTGTCGTCTTAAAACTCTTTGAAGATTCCCAACGGTACAATTACCCCAGACCGTGCAACAATACTCTAGAATTGGCTTGATGAGAGCAGTATATGACATTTTTCTGCAAGCCAAGGTTAAATAAGCTTTAGCTCTTTAAGAAGACAAATTCAAGAGTTCAATTTTTTAATCAAATAGTCAAGATGTAAGTTCCACGAAAGATTTTGGTCAATGACGACTCCAAGCAGCCTTCCTCCCGCTGCCTCTCCCAGCCTGATGCCACCGATATGAATTTCCATTGTGGTCTCATTTGTATGCTTAAGCCTTTGTACAGAACCAATTAGCAGGTGTTTGGTCTTCTTTGTGTTTGGTATCATCCGGTTCAGTTTAAACCAACCGTTGGCCTTGTTTAGACTCATTCAGAGTATTTTGAATATCTGTACAGTTAGTACCGCTCGACCAGATCGTTGTGTCGTCGGCATAAATGTCGACCTCAGCGTTCTTTAACAAGAGGGGTAGATCATTCATATAATAATAATAATTTAATATTTATATTGCGCAAATTAGCATGTGGATATGATCAAATGCGCATCACGACACTTTTCGGGGGACTTTGGCCGGACTGCATCAGCAGTTTACAAACAATCGAAGGAAACTTATGTACACCTATATGGTGTACATATAGACGAAAACCTTTCATGGAATATGCACATTGAAAAAATAGCCAAGAAAATCGCATCGGGCATTGGAGCAATTAAACGTTGTAGGCCTTTTGTTAATCGAACCACGCTTGAGTCCGTTTTCAATGTCTTAGTTCAACCGTACTTTAATTACTGCAGCGAGGTCTGGGGGCATTGTAACAAGGGTCTTTCGAATAAGCTCCAAAAGTTGCAAAACCGGGCTGCCCGTATTCTGACGTTCTCCAGTTATGACACAAGCGCTGATCCTCTTTTTGTGCAACTTAACTGGAGACGGTTAGATACTCAGCGACAAATACAAGTGGCCACCATGGTCTATAAATCTATACATGGTCTTGCGCCCGACTATCTTGGTTCTCTTTTCACTAAATATGATCCTCCATATAATCTAAGGAACTCTGAAAACAAACTAGCTGTTCCATTGCCCTGCACCAATTTCCTGAAAAATAGCTTTAGCTATAACGGTGCGGTTATCTGGAATAGCTTGTCCCCTGAATTGCGGCAAGCAAAATCACTTCAATCCTTCCGAAATGGTTGTCGCAATTTCTTCCTCTGAATCGACAAAACACACACGGCATCTATGTAAAGCAGAATTTCTTTATTTTTTTCTATTTCACTTTTAAATTTTAGATCATGTTTATATAGATTAAAATAGATTGTAACTGTAATAATAGATTGTAATAATATTATTATTTTATCTGATAGATTTACCGTGTCTAAATAAAAATAAAGTTCAAGTTCAAAGATGCCCCCTCCCCCCAATTTCCAGTAAACAGGCCAGACCACATCACAGTAATCTCGTGAGTGGGTTCTTTAACGTCCCCTGCCTAACCAAATTAACTAATTACTAGATCCAGGAGACGGATATAGATGGAAAACAAAAGTGGTCCTAAGATGGAACCTTGTGGTGCCCCGACATCAAGATTTGAAGAGTTGGATAACACACCAGAGACAGATACAACTTGTGTATGGCCTGTTAAATATGATCTGAACCAGTTCATTGCATTTGTACCAGTGTGATATTTATCAAGTTTTGCAAGCAGGATGGCATGGTTGACTAAATCGAAGGCCTTACTCAAGTCTAAAAAGACAGTACCAACGAGTTCACTGTTGTCCATAGCTTTCACCCAGTTGTCGGAAATATTAAGCAGAGCAGTTTCACATGAGTGATATGGGCGGTAAGCGGACTGGTTATTATATATTAGATGCTGTAAGTAGGCAGAGGCTATGTGTCTTTCTAGCGGGTTAGAGAGTATAGGTAGAACAGATATGGGACGGTAATTGCCCCTCTCTTGTGGTGAGTCTCTCTTGTGGAGTGGTAATACTTTGGCTATTTTAAAGGCAGCAGGAAAAACGCCATTACTGATGCTAGCATTATAAATAAGCGCGAGGCTTGAGGATATTACTGGTAGACCTTCTTTCAGCACACGGACACTGATGCCATCTAGACCTGCTGCCTTGTTTGAAGGAATCTTTCTTAGGTCTGCTTCAATAATTTCCTTGGTAATAGGTGGGATACAAAATTTATCTTGTGATGAGGGTGGCATATGGCTGTTAACAAAGTCCTGTAAGAGGACATCAAGCTCAGATTGTGAGGTTGCCAAGTTTTCTTGATCAGGTGACACTGTTGTTGCATTTATCGAAGTAAAGTATTCATTGAATGCGTCCGCTATTTTCACTGGATCCATAACGTGTTTACCATTAACTGAAATTATCGTTGGGTGCTTTCGAGGTGGGTTTGGTTGGTGCTGAATGTTTTAACAGTTTCCACAAATTTTTTGTGTTGTCTATATTTTCTAAAATATTTTCTTTGAAACAGTTGGACTTCGCATTGGTGATTAATTTGAGAACTTAATTACTGGCCTTTTATACATTGTTCTTGCCAGCGCACTGTGTTTGGCACGTGCTTTAAATTTGTCTCTGACGTGTATTTGCCTAATGATGTCGCGATTCCCCAAGCTGGGGTTTGTTTGTTTTTCACTCGTCGGGTGACCAGTGGTATATGTTTATTTAACACATCCATAAACATTGCATACCAGCATTCTAGCTTATAGTCCACATCAGCATAGAAGTTCTTAAAGTTCCTGTGCGTAATTTTTTCGTGATGGTTTTTACTGCGTTTACCTCTGCCAAATTTATGCGTGGAGCAAATTGGATAGTAATCGCTTAGTCCGTAAACTGGAACAATAATTTCGATGATTCTATCTTCGTGTGTTGTGTATAGATGATCTAATAAAGAAGATGTATTCTTGTACCTCGCGTTGCGGTGTTTATTAATTGCTTCAAGCCTGCATCACGGAATATCTTGATGAGCTTGCAGTTTGCATTCGTTGCATCAAGAAGATTTATGTTGAAGTCGCCGGTCACTATAATTTCATTCCAGTGACAAGAGGCTGATTCAATAATCTGTGTGATTTGATCAAATCGCTTCCACGTTGAATTGGGAGGGCGGTAGAAAACAATCAATAGAAATTTTGCTCCAGCAGCGTGTTGTTTTATTTCGATGCATTCATATTCAGTCTTTGATTCTTTGATTCTTTGTCAAGAAGATGATCTGAATTCGTCGACATATGAGTTTTTCATGTAAATCGCTACTCCACCCCTTTAGCATCGTTCCTGTCATAACAGTAAACTGTGTAGTTGTCAATTGCAAGTTCAGGATCAGTCCAGGTGGAATTGAGCCAAGATTCACTCATTGTAAACAGATCGAAGTCATTCATGAGCATTAGCACTTTGATTTCTTCAAAATGAGAACGCATTTTAGATGGAAAAGTTTTAGCGGACCCTTTTCCCTCAGTTGGAAACAAGGATGCTTGGTTCCAAATGCATGTTCGGTTTCATTTCGTCCATCAGGGCCAGGGTGGCTTGAAATGCCACCGCATAATAGGAGAAGACCAGCAACATAGCCATTGAAGTTATTGTTGAAATTTGCGGGTTGTTTGTTTGCGAAGCTTCAGACCAGTTTACGATGCAATATGCTGGTTTGAAAAGCCACGAAGCAGATACGTGAAAAATCTCAGTTAGCTTTCGAGCAGGATTGTGATTGTTGCACATAGTTTGATGGCAGTTAAATAGCAGCAGCTGAAATAAAGCCGCTAAAACCACTAAAGCGACGGAGCAAGAGTCGGATCGTCCGGCCGCCATATTGATACACGCCAGATTAACAACTGACTAGCTATTTAATTGGATACGAAGGAGGACTACATGTGTAACGGGAAAATTTAGTGAATTTTCCGTGTGTTTGTTTGAACATATTTATTCGTTGTTTTCGGTATTCTAGCCGTTTTCTTTCATTGTGATGTTTTAAAAAGATCAAAAGCCACAGTTGTTTTCGAATAGTCAACTTAAGTTGTACAGCTGCATCTCGGTACTTTTGTTGTTCATTACTAATGACATGTTTGGCAAATGTAAGTGTTGATGGTATTTCTGGAAAAACTGGTTCTCGTGGTAGTTGGCAGCTGAGTTTATACTAGTAATTTCAATTTCCTTTCATACAATCAAACTTAACACCAACCTTGCCTACGGCCTTGTCCAATTTTGGCTGTCCTCAGAATTTTTTTCGTCTAATTATATCCAGGAGTCGCCTGAGCAAATGATAGTGTAAAGACATAATTTACTATTGCATTATTCCATTACTATCATTACAGTTGTTGTTGCTTCTGTTGTTACAACTGTTACTGTCAAAAGATGTATGATGACAAAGGTTTTCTTTCATTTAAGTATCATGTTAAAGACACAAACGAGTTCGATGGCTAAGATTCACACTCAGACTGATTAGGATTTGATCCTCCTCTTAGTGAATGAATACAATGCAGCTGAAAAATAAAAGGAAAACAGTGACAGTATGAAAAAACGTGAGAATTATCTAATTCAAGTGCTTGGGTCAATTGCAATATATTTATCTCTAATAATTGTCTTCCATATTCATTAGGAGTGTTATGCCAACTCTTAAAATTGACCTTTCAAACAATCTTTTTTTCAAGCGCTCCGTTAGTCTTAAATTCTCAAAATTAATGTCTCAAAATTGATTAAGTTTTAGGTTCTTTAACAATTTCCAGGGTGCAAGAGAGGTGATGAATAAATATATACCTTTATAGCTAGCAATCCTACGTATAGCTGCTCTACAGGGAGCTAGAAGGGCCTAAATCCTTCAGTATCTTACGATTGGTCATTTAGATTTCTCCTGTTTGCAAATGGATTATGGTGAAAAAGAAATCGAAATAGACTAATTTAACCCTTCGTCA
>NC_142520.1:31836814-31914314 GCF_964205215.1 Stylophora pistillata
CTTGCAATATGGATGCAAATCAGTGAAATTGTGGGCTACAATCCGAGCGTTAAAACTACAAGCAGAGCGTTAAAACTTTCTTTCTTGCTTGCTTTTCGGGTACATTTATAACTTGATTTCTTGATAACTATTGTGGTCCTTTGAAGGAACTCATAATCTTATTGATAGCATAGGAAAGGAATTGACCAATCAGATAATGTTACCATATATAATACACAATAAAAGACCGTACATCTATCGATTATACTTTTCACTCGACAAATTCAGTTTTAACTCGTTACTGATGGTGTGATGATTGAATATTAGTGAGTGCTCTTTTTCGATTGAAAACACATTTTCGCCTCTTCTTTCTCCTCATTAAAAGAAATTTCTTTAATGATAACTTTGAAAAAATGGCGACAATCAGCATTTTCATAACTGTGACCGCGCAGCTTGTCTTTTAGTTAGGTTATGTTGAGGAGGCTTTCAGGATCACTCATATTGGCGGAAAAAAACAGAAAATTATTCTGAAAATGTCAATATCAACGGCTGAAATGTGGACCATACGTAGACGACCATTGGCTTACATAATCACGATAAACAAAGTAAAGCTTGTCGATCGCTATTTCTTAACCATTAAGTCACCACGTTAACAACTTCCTTTCGGGTAGTTTCTGATCGATTTATCATAAACCGTGGCATCTCGTAAGAATAAAAGTGTCACAAATTTGAGCTTTTACAGGAGATTTATAGTCAATCTGCAAACGTGGCTGACTCATATTACTCCTGAGGGAAATACAAAGCAACACAAGTTCTTATTCCTCCCCAGGTAAGATATGCGAATAAATCGCGGTTACCCCAAATATTTGCTCCTACTTGTCCCGTTCCTATGAATAAACTCACTATGAAACTGTACACCAATTATTATATTCCCTTGTTCAAGAAAAAAAACACAATATCTCGAAAATACGCACGAACCTGGAACCTGGACCTTTGTATTTGTAGCGCGGTAACAGTAACGCCTGAAGGCTTTTAAACCCTCGATATTTATACTGTATATTTTTTAACTTTTAATTCCAACAGGTATCAGTTTCCTACCAGGCTAGATATCCAACATGGCATATAAGTTGCGCTGAAGTCGTGCCCCACTTCATATCGTTCCACCATACCACAGTCTGGTGTCTTACTGAGTTTCTATTAGAAGAGCTAATATCTGATTACGGTTAGATAGTTTTCAATATTGTTCCTGTTCATCAAGATAACTAGCATACAATAGTTCTGAAATGTTCATTTTCAAGATGAGGGTTAATGGCCAAACTCTGTTATGGAGGTCTCGTTTTGACAAGAAAGCTTGCACATGTAACCTGAGGATTTTAGGAACTTAAACTACCTCAGCATCATTTCCCATGGTGGCCTGATAGATTCAGTCATGATTTTGTTTACGTAACGAAGTGGAATTGGTTTCTGAAGTTTGTAGGTTGATTGTCTTTTTCAAGGCAAGTGATGCTAAATCAACTCTAGGGAAGCATTTCATGCGAATATTTTTGGCATTTTGTGAACTAGTACACGAGGACACAGCTTTGCAGAAGGACCGGGACATTCGGAAAATGATGTAGTCTATACTAGAAGCGATTAGGAGCTTGATTTGGTTTGAATGTACGACTAATTTTGGACAATACCTACATGTAAAGTAACAGAATGCTGAGCGCACGCTTCTATTGTCCATTGGGGCACAAAGTTCTATTTTCAGTTGGTTGAGAGAAAAACGTCTCTGAATTTTCAAGAAAGAACACAGAAAAATTTGGTTGAGGTAGGTAGCTATGGGGTTGCAATTGGAAGAATTTAGGGAAAAAAGATAGGCGCATAACACGACCAGAACACAAGCAATATCTTATTGAATGATATGTTCAGTAGTATTCTGAAGTAACATTGCATTAACGTCATCCAGTTGTTAATAGTTATGTCTCTACTGTATATAGATGTCTATATACAGCCTGAATCTCAAAACATTGCTGAGGATGATCTATTAAATACGGTGTAAGTGTAGAAAAATACACTTTCAATCAATCAATCAATCAATTTATTTAACGTGGTCAGAACGCTTAGCTAAGAGCTAGTTTACAGGTACGCCATGAAAACTTTTCACAAATAAGAATAAATGTACATGTGTTTGAAACACATCTTTTCATAAAAGGACAGATTTAAGGAATCAAAGTATGACTTTGTGGTTTAAGTAACATGCACTGGGCAGTATGTTGTTTTGCTGTGGTTACTTGACAGAGGTGTCTAGATGTAATCTTGTGAGATTGTTCAGTAAGCTGCATTCTTCATCGCACGGTAACTGTAAGACAGTGCTGTTGTTATGTACAAGTGTCCTCTCTAAATGATGCCTCTTAATGAAGTCTCTTTGAAGAGAAGGGGAAAAAAGAAAGATGAATTTTGAAATCATAACAGTACTACAATGACAGTCCTATGACAAATAGGTCAACTAAACGGATTTAGTAAAAGAATTAGTAAGAACTGGTGATAAGTTTTTTAGAGAGGGCAATGGTTAGGGGTCATATTAAGAAGAAGTGACTAGAATACTTACCTACTGATACTGGATAATCACTCTCATTTCATAAGCCAGTTCTTCACTGGCTATCAAAATCAAAGGCAGTTTGTTTATTTTGTTATCATTATGAAAATTATTGCTATAATTATTGCTGATTTATAATTAAATGAAAGTAATCTTGTTATTTGTGTCACCTGTTTCAAATATGAATTTATACATGTATGTTAGCTTATTTTCATAATATTGACAGTGGTATAATGTATAGAATTGCCTTGTGACTAAGATTCTGGCTGACTGAGTTTATAGCGGGCATCCTCCGTATCACTACACAGTATCAATCTTTTTTGTCTTTAATTGCCTAAATTTATATAAAAAATAATCAGTAGATAGCACTAAGAAATGAGGCCCATAGTGCTTTACGATCTGTGAAGCAAGTCTCTAAAACACCTGCTTGTATATTTAAATGAGATATGTTTGTAAATATGTGATCAATTAATGTTCAATCCTTAGCTGCATCTGTTGAAATCAACTGTTTGTAACATTTATCTCTAACAAGTAAATTCCACAAATGTTTCCTGTCTGCCTCAATAAGCCAATTTACATTTAAGTCTCCAATAAGATTGTTGTTCTCTGTCGAAATGGTATCTAATACTTCCTAGACTGTTTTACAAATTTGTCTTATGGGAATTTTTGGAGAGCGATGAATACCCAAGACTGTATCGTTCTCACAAATTGTGACTTTAATTACAGTTATTTCAATACCATGTACATTGTGACAGTCAGGATATCCAGGGCAATATGGAATTTTGCTGTACACAGCTGTACCACCAAAAGGTCTTCATCCAAGACAATGTGGATTATCATTTGGAAAGAGATTGTAACCAACTACGTTATATTTGTCACAAGAATCTTGAGAACTAAATCTTATTTCTGCAAAAATATTGACATCAGAACTTGAATAGTTCAAGTCTTTGCATAAGTCTTGTTACGAGCTTGTATGTGTCCATGCAGTGACCGTGCATTCGGGTAACAGATTTTTAGAATTGAACTTGTTATGTCTTAAAGTGGTGATATATAAAGCTTAAGTTTGGCAGTTGTTGTTAATCCCTCCATTTCTTTCTCAACAATGGCATGGATACCAATTTTGTCTTCACAGAGATCAGTTATATATAAGCCTTTAAAGTTATATATAAAATTATATATAAAGTTATATTTAACAATTATTCCACAAGCGCGCGTTGGATATGAGATGATAGATAGCCAACGAGGCGCGTAGCGCCGAGTTGGCTATAATCATATCATATCCAACAAGCGCAAGTGGAATAATTGTTTTATTAAAAAAACGCCCCCGAGATGTTAGACAAATCTTCTCGACTTAATTTTGTAAGAAGAAACCGGATATTACTATTGTGACGTATGCTAAGCACGTGACTCACCTCGTGCGTTGTTGTTGTTAGTACATCCGCCATTAAACTAGTTGAGTTAATATTGCAATTGACTCTATTCTCGTCTCTCCGAACACTACAAATTTTGGCGACGAGTTACGGGATTAAGTAACATGCCCGGGGGAGATAATACCACCGAGGTCGAAGTCGAAGGAGCGAGTGCAGCTTCATTCAGTGCTCCATTTGCTGGTTATTTCGGACGAATGGAGAATTTTGACCCGAAAGTGGAAGAGTGGTCGACATACGTAGAGCGTTTGGAGATGTTCTTTGTGGTGAACAATGTTCCCAACGAGAAAAAGGCAGCCAGTTTACTTACCTTGATTGGTGGGAAGATGTATGCTTTGTTAAAGAGTTTAACTACGCCGACTAAGCCGACGGAGTTATCGTTCACGGAAATTGTAGAAGTTATGGGCCGACATTTGACGCCGAAACCAATTATTATCGCCGAAAGGTACAAATTTCACAAGTACAATCAAGTGGATTCACAAGTACAATCAATTCGTGAATTTTGAATGGAGGTGAATTATTTACTAAGCTAGACCTCAGTAATGCCTACCAGCAAGTAATCCTGGATGAGAAGTCCCAACCCTATGTCACCATCAATACCCACTTAGGTTTATACCGGTACACTAGACTACCATTTGGAGTGGCAGCCGCACCTGCAATATTCCAACAGATGATTGACACAATGCTAGATGGCCTGACCCAAACTGGCGGAATATTGGATGATTTGATAGTCACTGGTCAAAAGGATGAGCAGCATATCGAGAACATGCACCATACTCTCAAGAAATTTGAAGAGTGTGGAGCTAGGTTTAAAGTTTCTAAGTGTGCTATTATGCAACCTAAAGTAGAATATTTTGCATTCGTGTTGGATCGGGAAGGTATACATCCTTCCCCAGCCAAAGTTCAAGCAGTCCTTGAAGTTGGTGAACCTGAGAACCGAACAGAATTGCAATCATTTTTAGGTTTGATAAACTACTATCGCAAATTCATCCCAAACATGTCAACATTGCTCAGTCCTTTGAACCACTTACTATCGAAGGACACACCCTGGTGTTGGAATAGGGAGTGTCAAGTATCATTTCAAGCTCTTAAAGATACTCTGGCTTCTTCAAAAGTATTAGTTCATTACAATCCCAAGCTCGAAGTTCAGTTAGCCGTAGACGCTTCACCAGTAGGCCTGGGAGCAGTAATTTCACACATCACTGCTAATGGAACTGAGCGTCCTATTGCTTACGCCTCGCGATCTTTAACCAAATCTGAACGAAATTATTCGGTAATTGAAAAGAAGCTCTAGCCATCATTTTCGGTATTCGCAAATTCCAGCAATTTCTGTATGGCCGCAGATTTACCCTTCTGACAGACCATCAACCCCTAACGTTATTGTTTGGTTCCAAGAAGGCGATTCCAGCCGTAGCTGCATCACGGATTCAAAGATGGGCAATCCAGCTTTCAGCTTACCAGTATGATATCAAATACCGCAGATTAAAGCAGAACGAGAATGCAGACGCCTTATCAAGACTTCCGTGTAAAGGAACAGACGTTGGCTTACACACTGACGAAGAATCCGCAGACGTCAACAGGATCCAAGTTGCTAGAGTTCCAATCAATTATAAACGGCTTCGGGAAGATGCAGCCCGAGACCCAGTGTTATCGAGAGTCATTCACTTCACCCCTTATGGATGGCCAGACAAGTCCGCGGTTCCAGATAATTTGAAAAGCTATTTTGCTAAACGAAATGAGTTTAGAGTGGAGGACGGATGTCTTTTGAGAGGAACAAGAGTCGTGATTCCAGCGAAACACCAGGAGACTGTGTTAGCAGAGTTACATCTGAGTCACCCTGGAATTGTACGAATGAAAGTATTAGCTAGACTTCATGTTTGGTGGCCGGCGTTAGACTCAGATATTGAACAGTTAGTGGGAGACTGTGAGACCTGTCAGATAACGCACAGTAAAGCGCCACTAACCTCCGATAATCCCTGGATGTGGCCGCACTGACCTTGGCAACGAGTTCATGTCGATTATTGTGGTCCATTTCTTGGTGGTTTCTTTTTGGTTGTCGTAGACGCGAAGTCTAAATGGCTAGAAGTGATACCCATGTCAAGCACAACAGCTCAAGCAACGGTGGACGCATTACGCTCACTCTTTGCTATTCATGGTTTACCCGAAGAGATTATCTCAGATAATGGCCCTCAATTTATTGCACAAGAGTTTAAAGATTTCCTAAGATACAACCATGTGAAACAAATCCTCAGCGTGCCATACCATCCAGCATCTAACGGCGAAGCGGAGAGAGCAGTAAGAACCTTTAAACAAGCGATGAAAGCAGCTAAAAGTGAGCCTGGTACCATGTCACAGAAGATTTGTTCATTCTTATTGAGCTATCGCACTACACCGCACACGGCAACAAGATGTACGCCCGCTGAATTGCTGATGAAGCGAAGACTACGGACACGTCTAGATCTTTTACGACCAGATCTTCGAAAGAAAGTATCTAAACCCTCCAAGTTACAACCTACTGCGCCCAAGAGACAGCTTAGTGTAGGAGATCCAGTCTTGGTACAAGACTACAGGAAGAATCAAGATCCCTGGGTCAAGGGAGTGGTAGTTGCCAAGTTAGGACCTGTGACTTATCGTGTACAGGTAAAAGAGTCATTTTGGAAACGACATATCGATCATTTGAAAGACCTCTCAGGAACGAAGATTCAACCCCATAAGCAGGAACAATCAGAGGATTGGGAAGTGAATGTGCCTCAGTCTTCAGCAGCATATTCGCCAACTGAAACGCCCGTCACCACAGTAGGACACGTTCCTTCACATAGTGAACCGACACCCAACCAGAGTCAACCTCGTGCCACGGAGGCGAAACCACCCCCAGAACAACCAAGGGATCTTGTAAATCAAGAAGCAGCCGTTTCATACAAGAAGTCTGATCGACGTGACCAGACTGTTTTCCAGAGAGACGCCACCCAGTTCGTGACCGAAGACCGCCTAAGCGCCTTATGGAACAAGTTCCTTAGTGAGCTTGAGACTGTCCAAAGTGTAGTGTTTGTAAGGTACACTTCGTGTGCCATACATGACGTAGGTAAGCAGGTAATGTAAGAGAGGATTGAATCATTAAAGCAGCATGGCAGATGTATAGATTAGATTCGTGTGTATCCATTTCCATCGACTTTAGAACGTGACATCTGGCGACGAGGATAGAAGTTGCAGCTGCCCAGACATGGCGTCAATAAAGATAGACGATTTAACGAGTGTGAAACCATTCGATCCACATGGTGAACCTTCAAGCGTGGGAAGGCGATGGCAGCGTTGGTTGAAAAGCTTCTCAGTTTATGCCGATAGCAAAGGCTTGCTCATCCAAGTGGATAAAGCGGATAATAAAATTCAGAGGAGAGCTTTACTCCTTCATTCGGCCGGCGAAGCTGTTCAGGAAATTTTCGAAACGTTACCTGACACAGGCGAGGCGAAAGATTACGAAAAAGCGGTGAAGGCTTTGAACGACTATTTCATTCCAAAGGTAAATTCGACATACCAAAATCACCTGTTTCGCAGCATGGAACAAGAGGACGGCGAAACCGTGGCTCAGTTTGTTACACGATTGAGACACGTGGTCAAAGACTGTGACTACGGCGACCAAGCTGATAACCAGATTCGTGATCAAGTCTTGCAGCGATGTAAATCACATGAACTACGGAAGAAACTACTGGAAAAAGGTGAGCACTTAACCTTAGAGTTGTTACTTTCGACGGCAGCAAACCACGAGCGAGTTCGGTCACAGCTGGAAAATATGGAAGGCAAAAAGGACGTGAATTTCGTCCGTGACAAGCAAGAAGACAAAGGAAAGGAGTCTGCCAAGCGAGCATGCTACAGATGTGGAAAAGTAGGACATTTTGGAAGAGACCCTGAGTGTCCCGCGAAAGGAAAAACTTGCCATAAGTGCGGAGGAGCTGACCATTTTAGTCCACAGTGTAAAACGAAAACAGCCAAACCTCCCAAACCTAGGCGGGAAGAGAAGACAAAAGGAAGGAAAACAAAGAAGTCAGTCAGGTATGTGAGAAGTGAGAGAGATGAAGATGAATATGCATTTACTGTGAATTCTGCTACATCACCTGAGAAAATAGATGTGACTGTGGGTGGAGTTGTAGTGGCGATGTTGATTGATTCGGGTGCAAGCACCAATGTGATTGACAAAAATCTGTGGTTAAAGTTAAAGCAAGACAAGATTAAGTGTGTGTCGAGAAAGAGTGATAAGAAGCTTTATGCATATGGCAGTAAACAGCCGCTGACCGTTCTAGGAACATTCTCAGCAGAAGCGAGAGTAGAGGGAAAAGAGGCCGAAGCTGAATTTGTTGTTATTAATGGCGAAGGGGCGGCACTGCTTGGAAGAGAAACTGCCATAAAGCTTGGAGTGTTGAAATTAGGAACCCAGATCTGCACTGTGACATGTAGTGAGACAATCATGTCTGATTACAAGGAGATTTTTGAGGGCGTGGGAAAGTTGAAAGATTTCCAATTTAAGTTGTATGTGAATCCAGATGTACCCCCAGTGGCGCAACCAGTCAGGCGCACCCCATTTAGTCTTCGAGACAAGGTTAAGGAGAAGATTGAAGAATTAATAGCCATGGACATAATTGAACCAGTAGAGGGCCCAACCCCGTGGGTTAGTCCTGTTGTAGTAGTCCCAAAGCAGAATGACGAAATACGCCTTTGTGTAGACATGCGCAGAGCTAACGAAGCCATTATCAGAGAGCGTTATCCCATACCTACAGTGGACGAAGTGCTCCAAAGCCTCAACCAGAGCACAATGTTCAGTAAACTGGATTTAAAATGGGGCTACCACCAGTTAGAACTCCATCCAGATTCCAGAAGCATCACAACGTTCACTACACATTGTGGTCTTTACCAATACAAGCGTCTCATGTTTGGGATAAGTTCAGCTCCAGAAGTATACCAGCACGTCATCCAACAATCACTACAAGGCTGTGAAGGTGTTGCCAACATCTCAGATGACATCATCGTTCATGGGAAGAACACTGAGGAACATGACAGAAGATTGCAGCGAGTTTTGGAAAGGCTGAAAGAGAAGAACCTCACACTGAATGCAGAGAAGTGTAAGTTCCATATGACCCGGATGGTCTTCATGGGACTGGTGCTAAGCAACAATGGTATTGGTCCTACTGAAGACAAGGTAAAGGCGATCATTGATGCAAGAGAACCGCAAAGCGCATCAGAAGTCAGAAGCATTATGGGACTGGCAAATTACAATGCCCGTTTCATTCCGGACTTCGCTACAACCGCGGAGCCATTGCGAAAGTTGACCAAAAAGGGTGTTCGTTTCGAATTTGGAGAAGAGCAGAAGAATGCATTCAATGAGCTTAAGAGGAGGCTATCAAATGCAGATAATCTTGGCTATTTCGATAAAGATGCCAAGACACTAATCATAGCAGATGCAAGCCCGGTGGGCCTCGGTGCGATCCTCATCCAAGAGCAGCAAGGAAGGAAAAGAGTCATTAGCTACGCAAGTAAGAGTTTAAGCGCGGTGGAAAGGCGTTATTCGCAAACGGAAAAAGAAGCCTTAGCTGTCGTATGGGCATGTGAACGATTCCATGTGTACTTGTACGGCATTGAATTCACACTGTATACTGATCATAAGCCGCTGGAAACAATCTACTCGAGCAAGTCCAAACCGTGTGCACGAATCGAAAGATGGATCCTGCGATTACAGCCATATAAATTCCAAGTCAAATACCTACCTGGCGAGCAGAATATTGCTGACCCATTGTCACGCTTGTTGCATGCGAATGAACAAGCAGAACCATCACCGGCGCACAAGGTATCGGATGAATTTGTCAGGTTCGTCGCAGCAACGGCCACTCCTCAAGCGATGACAACACGTGAAATTGAAGAAGCCTCATCAGAAGACAGAGAGTTTGTGGAACTGCGCCAGTACATTAAAGATGGGAACTGGAAAGGTGACCAGCATAAGCAGTACGTACCAGTATGTAGCGAACTGTGTGTTATTGGCAAGCTGATCCTTCGTGGTACCAGGATTGTCATACCGAGCAAGCTGAGACCTCGAGTATTGAACCTTGCCCATGAAGGACACCCAGGAATTGTCAGTATGAAGCAGAGGTTGCGATCAAAAGTCTGGTGGCCTGGAATCGACAGGGAAGCCGAGAAGTTTTGCAAAACTTGTTATGGCTGTCAGCTTGTAAGCAGCCCAGCAAACCCAGAGCCAATCAAGTCAACACCATTACCAAGTGGCCCCTGGCAAGATTTGGCCATTGACCTGTTAGGCCCATTACCCTCAGGAGAATCTGTTTTAGTCATCGTTGATTACTTCAGTAGATACTACGAGATAGAAGTCATGCGTTCCACAACGTCAGAAAAAGTCATAGAGTGTTTGGAGAAAATCTTCACCACGCATGGACTACCTCAGTCACTCAGAAGTGACAACGGTCCACAATTCAGATCTGAAGTATTTGAACAGTATTTAGAGAATAACGGTATAGAACACAGGAAAACCACGCCACTATGGCCACAAGCGAATGGCGAAGTGGAAAGACAAAACAGGTCTCTCCTCAAGAGGATGAAAATAGCTCAAGCTGAGGGGAAAGAATGGAAGACAGAAGTGCGCAAGTACTTGGTAGCATATAGGTCAATCCCTCACACTACCACAGGCGTGAGCCCAGCGGAACTCTTGTTTGGCAGAAAGATGCGTACTAAATTACCCGAACTGAAAGAGGAGAGCACAGAGAGCGAGATGCGAGACAGAGATGGCAAAATGAAAGCCAAAACCAAATGGTATGCAGACAAGAAGAGGAATGCCCACGAGTCTTACCTAGCTCCAGGTGACCAAGTGTTAGTCAAACAAGAGCGTAAAAATAAATTATCAACATCATTTGCTCCTGAGCCTTACGATGTTATCACCAAGACTGGAAACAGTGTTGTTATTGAATCACCAGACGGCATGCAACTAATGCGAAACACAACCCATGTAAAGAAGTATGAGGAGACATCACAGAACCCGGGGGAAACAACTTCAACGCTTGATGTTACTGATCCTGTGGAACCGGAAGCAGAACGAGAAAAACTGAGCAGCCCGGTTGTGACGAGACCGACTAGAGTCAGAAAACCGCCGGAAAGATTTAAAGACTATGTTATGACTTGAGTGTCATTATCGAGGACTATGTTTTGACTTGAGTGCCATTATCAGAAACTTTGTCGTGAGTTAATGTCATCATTGACTGTTACTGTTCATAAGGGGAGGATGAATGATTTTGTGGCTAGCCGTTTTATGAGTTTCAATTGTACTAGGCTTTAAGCGACTCTCTGTTGTGTTGACATCTTAGGATCGTTGTGGCTTTAAATAAAAAAAGGAAGGGATGTAGTGTTTGTAAGGTACACTTCGTGTGCCATACATGACGTAGGTAAGCAGGTAATGTAAGAGAGGATTGAATCATTAAAGCAGCATGGCAGATGTATAGATTAGATTCGTGTGTATCCATTTCCATCGACTTTAGAACGTGACACAAAGGAACTCTGACGTTTTATTATTTAGTGTTCGTTGATACTTTTCCTAAAGAAGGGAGGAATGTTATGACGTATGCTAAGCACGTGACTCACCTGGTGCGTCGTTGTTGTTAGTACATCCGCCATTAAACTAGTTGAGTTAATATTGCAATTGACTCTATTCTCGTCTCTCCGAACACTACAATTACAATGTACAGATATTAGATTATTGTATATTGGCTCATTTACCATAATGGCTAAGCCAATAAAAAGTCTTAAATTGCATTATCCAATGATTCAGTTTTTAATAAATAAAGTTATATATAAGCCTCTACTTAGTGCAACATAGTGCACATGTGGAATGGTTCTCTTAGTACTTAAGCTGACAGCAATTTCAGTTTCAGTATCCCCTTGTGATCTATCAACTGTTTTTACTACTGCAGGGCGTAATGGAAACTGTTTTCTGACAAATTGAACTGCCTTGTTTTTACCAACAAAAAATTGTATGGTAATCGGTTTTACTGGGATCCATGCATGATCAATTCTTTGGGTGTAGAGATATCTGTTCTCATTTCTAGTTTTACGACCACCAACTGAGTGATCAAACTGTACCCAAACTATTCCTGCGGGTTTGGTTTGCTGGTTTGGTTGCACAAATTTGACGATATTCCCAACAGACACCGCGGAAATACGTTTTTTAAGGCACGATACAGTATTTTATTGGTCAGCGGACACCTCAACGAAACCATAAAATACCGTTAACTTTTACAATGTTTTCGCCATGAGTCAAATCCACAGCGTAAAAAGGCAAAACTTGGAAAGAATACTGTAAACTTAGCTTTGAAACTCCGTTCACCTTTTGGATAGTTCTCAAGCTCAATTATATAATTTGCCAAAGCCGAACTGAAGTTGCACACGATATGAAATTGTTGTTTTTCGCAGGCGGCTCCGTGGCAACTAAGTTTTGTTTATAGAAGAGCATATTAAGCACCAAGGCTAAATATGAGACGGTTTTTGAATGGCTGAGGACGCTGCACCATCAGGTTTGTAAAGGAGTGGCTTGAACCGTATAAATCGGCATGTCAACGGCATTCCGGTCAGATTCGTCGAGAAGACAAAACATGCCCGTGTAGCACGGACACCCTATCCCCAGTCGTTATTGTGTGTATCATAGTTGACCAAAAACCTATGACTGTAACATGTATAGGGCTGAAGCCCCCAAAAATACAAAAATTGGCTCAACTAGAGGAAGAATAAACCGAGGTATGTTTAAGTACAAAATGTCCATTGTAATGGTAATAAATTAAGTTTTCACTTTCCACATTAGTTTGTAATTTTTTGTTCTAAGCTGTAATTTTTTTTCTGAGCAATAATTTTACTTTCCAAACAAGCAATTATGAATAGTTTGTAGTATGTCTTTTTTTTATGCTGCTCTTCCCTCAATAATCATTTTATTTTATTTCTTTCTTTTTACTTTTTCTTTTCTTTCTTTACTAACTTACTGCCATCTGCAACATAAAATGTAGCAAGCTAACAGAATACTTCTGGTTTATATAGCTCCCTGATTCACGAAGTAACATTACCATCTTGGTACTACTAGAAAACGAATTTTTAAAAAGCAAAAGTACTGTAAGGTAAAATAATTAGAATAATATAATTTAATCGATTTATGCGAATAAAGCACTGTTTTGTCTTTTCTCATATTGCAACAGCCTTGAATGAATAACTATCTTCTAAACTTGATTTCTTATACTCAGAAGCTGCCTGAATTATAAATAAAGAACTTATGTTGGGTGTTTATGGAGGTGGAAAGAACATAATGATTATGATGATTAACCTTCCAAATTAGAAATGTTAGAGGGAAATTATCAGAAGTATTTCTGAAGTCAAAGTTGTTTGTTAAAATGTTCAGGAGAAAATTGATTAGATTAAGTCAGCTGTCAGTCCCCAGTTAACACTAAGTCATGAGGAGTAACCAAAAGCTTGTAATTAGCCTGTGTACTGCTGTACCCATCCAGTCAAATAAAAATCAGGGATGGGATATTCCCAAACGTAAACAATGATAGCACCATACAAATGTCATTTTCTCAACTTATTACTGTTGAGGGGAGCACTGGTATGGCTACACTAGTTGTAGTCAATAAGAAATTCTTAACTAATTTTGGCAATATACATATATTTTGCCACCTTGAAAGAAAATGGCTACAAGTTAAATAGGAATGTTTCGTAACAATGTTCTGTAGGGATATGATGTAATATTACTGATGGGGATCATAATTATCCTTACAGTGGCAGAACATGTGATGTGTATGTAAAGCTTAAAAGTATGTAAAGTGTATGTAAAGTGTATTAAAAAGTGAATTAAAAAGTGTATTAAAAAGTGTATTAAAAAGTATGTAAAGTGTATTAAAAGTGTATGTAAAGCTTAAATGAATGTGATGTGTATGTAAAAGCTTAAAAAAAATGAATGGAAGAAGAGTACTTGATTATTTGCATAAATTAATGCAATGCACATGCAAGATAGTGGAATATACTTCAGGTAAACATACCTGTGCCTGTAAAAGTTTCAAATGACTGAGTTATAAAAATATAAAAATAATAATAATAAAAAAGTGGGTTTCATTGAAAATGCTTTCGTGTAAAACAATTAGAGCTGTTTTGGAAATTAAAGTAGCTGTTGTTGCAACAGAATAACGCTTGTTTAGTGATGTTTACAAAGGAATCGGAAATCGAAGAAATATGAATTGTTTGCTGCGATTATTATATAGGCGATTGATTGAGGGCGCTGAAAATATGCACTATTTGGGACCGTCCAACATGACCGGTTCATTTATAATTTATCTTGAATTAAGCCTTTATTGACAGCAGTTGATAGTAGATCTCTATTACATGTCTTTAGTACGTTTGGTTGTGCCTGTTCACGAGATAACTTGTTGATAAAACTGCAAGTATATGAAATGAACAAATGTTTTCATAATTTGATTACGGACACCCGTTCTTAAAGGCACAGAAAACCAGAAGGGTGGAATGGCGGAAAATCAGTCTATAAAGGTAAATTCTCATCCAAGCGCATAATTACCAAAATGAAAAGGCACCGCACGTCGGCGCAAAGTAAGTGTATGAATATTTTCACAACACAATAATTACCTGTATCGCTTCATGCTAATAACACTTAAAAATCAAACCAGTCTTCAGACTCGCTGGAAAAGTGTCTTACAGAACTAATCTCCTGCTTTGTCTGGATAACTATCGCTGTTTTTGACAATTCTGAAGACGAGGGTGACTGAAGAACCAAGATCGCGCTTCGTAACTGGACGGCCAGCCTAAAATAAGTCAGCAAACAGCACACAACTCCAAACAAAATGACTCCCTATACTGTTATTTGTTAAGAAGTGGTTTCAGTATTAAAAAAACATTCAAAGGATCCAGTATAACAAACCAGGAGAAGTATCATGCATATTTTCCAACTTAAAACCACGCAAAAGGCCGATATCTTCATCGAACTCAGTCTACAAACATATGGAAGCGCTTGGCAGCCTAAAGTTGATGACCACCGATCAGTTACTGTGACGTCACGAAAACGTATTTCCGCGGTGTCTTCCCAGCACCATTTGTCGTGTCATCTTCAGTTCGTATATTCATTATAAGCCCAGTTCTTTCACCTTCAGCAAGGCAAAGGTTCAATATCAGCTGCTTAGTTTTTCTTGGGTCATTTGGAATTTGTCTTAATATCTTTCCTCGAAGCTCGGGAGAGTTAGCTCCAATAATGCTATCTAGGGCTGTGATTCTGTAATTGTTTCCTACTGCTACATTATGTACTTTTTCATTAAATTCATCTACCTTTGTATTTAGGTGTAATAGGTGGGGTCAATCGCACAACTCTTTCTTTCAATTTTACAATGTCACTTGTTGTGTGTTTACCCTCACGTAACCTATTAAGGAGTTCTGCAAACAATTTGTTATCTCTTTGCCGCATGATCTCAGTGAGTTAAAACATTGAAAAGTACTTTTGCCATACACTTGGAGCAAGAACTGTGTAATCTGAATTTTGGAGGTCTTTAAATATGTAGCCATCCACTACTGGTTCTAACTGGAACAAATCACCAATAGCAATAATAGAAACACCGCCAAAATCATCTTTGTAACCCTTAATATCTTTTAGGCTATTGTTGAGCTGTATGGCCAACATACTATTTCCCACCAACTTGTAGCCTTCATCCAGATCTATTAGTCTTTATAATGCCCTTTCTTGTTTTAATTGACCAGCAGTTAGAATCCTTTGATTTCCCTTGCAATTCTGGAGAGATATTTGGGATTTATCCAAAAGAATCTCAATTTACAACTTTATGGTTTTGAAAAAATTATTCTCAACACATTTAGCAGCCCTTCGATCAGACCCTCTTAATTCTGATTTGCAGATATCACTGAGACTACCCTTTCTTCATTACTTGATCGTTTTTTACTAAGACTGAAGTATACCTGGATAGGCCAGTTCTTCAAAATATCTATCTCTAAATATACTCAAATGTACACTTCCTTCACCAGATGCAATGCTATATATTCGTGGCTGTTCACTGTCTTCAAGGAAGTCAACAGACCGGTACATATTAACTTCATTGATCAAAAGAATCACCATCTACTTCAGTGTGAGGAAATTGACTGCTTACATATTTTTTATGCTTAACATATTTTTTATTGCTTGTGATGTCTTCATGCTTTCTGTATTACATTTTATATAATTTGTTGATGACACAATTTATTCATACCAGCATATACATTGTAATTACTTATCCTCAAAAGGTATATTACTGATGAGAAATTAATGCCATGTATAGAACTTTAAAATTTACATGACTTGCTATAATATAAAACTGGGCACATTACTTTGAAACAAAATTTTGATTAAAAACTCTATGAACTTTGCCATACAGTGTAATGAGCATTTATAACACAAGCCCTTATTTTTATTTTGGTACAGAAGATTAAGTGATTAGACAACCACAGTCCCCACAGTTATCATGTTATTTTTAAAAACTTGTAAGTACATAAAATTCAAATTGATATTAGTTTTTTATTTGTCTCCCCTGTTATTAGCAATTAATTTCGTCCAAATCTGTGGATCATGTCACCCAACCGACATGGGTATGCAAATCTTTTTATCAACAGTCCCTCTACGCGGTTGGCCTTAGTTCGTTGGTGGCAGCACCGACTCGCAAGTAATCCAAGGGCATCAGCAAGTCTAACAATGTCCATTTTTCTTACTCGAAACTCCTCAAAACACTCTGCTTCGTCCATAGAATCGAGATCAAAACGATCGTAGTCGGCGTGAGGAAATGATGGATTTTTGGAGAAACTAGCGTCATACAATAACAAAAATTCTTCTTCGGAAATAAAATGATGACTCCATGCTAGAGAAAGCATTTCTCGAGCTTCCTTTAAACTGGACATCGTCAAGATCGAGAGCACACCAAGGATATGTTTACATTTTCACGGTCGACCGACTACGTCTGTAAATTAGCGTAATCGTTTTGCTTAACGTAGTCATGTCACGAACTCTGTTGGCGACAACGTCGTTCCCAGGTTCCCCCTCCTGCAAACAATCGAACGTCCGTGACACCCAAAGTCATCGATGCTTAAGATCCCTATTTACTCAACAAGCATCCGCACTATCTGTGCTATTTTTCTCTATAGTTGGAGCAGTGTATTAAGGGCTTTAATTTTTTATTACAAAGACATGTTAGAAAAGTTAACGGTACAAAGAACCCAGCAATTCTCAGCTTTTTCGTTGTTACCGAGGGAACCCAGTTAAATGCAGCGCGTGCTTAGTAAGTAAAATTGCGATTGAATGGAAAATTGCTCTCTCGGAAACATGCCTATTTCTTGAGAACCACGCATTAGAATTTCACGAAATTTGGCACGAGAATAATTTAGGAAATAAGTAACTGGAATATCGAAAAAATTTGATTTTTATCAAAGGAAATTCTAGATAATCGAGTAAACCTTAACAAGGCATAATTAAAGATCTCTCTGTTAAATTGTCAGCAAAATGATGTTAGCTTGTGAGTATAGTTACAAGCTCGTTGCAAGCAAATTATAAAGAAAAACTAATGAGTAGATTTTCTACAAATGAAAAAAACGGCACATACGTCAGCTTAACTATCAAAAAACAAGGTTTGTTTTGTTAACTTGGTTGCTGCCAGTTTTGGCGACCGAGAGATCAAGGGTCTTAGAGAAAATGGTGAAAGAAACACAAGTACCAAAATCTGTGTTCGGCCGCCTTAAGTTAAATTACATATTATAAAGGTCCAGACCGTGAAATGTTGGCCTGTGAGAGCACAACTCGCTGTAATATGCACTTACAAGACAAGCCGACTGTAGGAAAGCAGGCGTGTGAAATCTAAGCAACAAAGATGGACGAATAACTAGATAAAACACGATCTTAGACAACGTGCCACACTCACAAATACAAAATGGCCGCTTTCTGAAGCTTTAAAGCCTACGTAGCTTAGCCGAGCGTAGACTGAAACCCATCTTCAACGATAATAAACCACGTGACATGCGCTCTGTTCCCCGTGGCATATCCCGCCAGCCACGAATAAATATCTTCGATCATGATAAAGTGCGGTTTACAGTTCGTGTAAAAAAAACCTATTGGACTTAATAAATTAAGTGCCTGCTTGTTGAAGGATGCTTCTGATGTCATCGCACCACTTCTAACTGCACCCATAAATACATCTTTCACCGATGTAGTTCATACTCGTAATTTCAATTTCCTTTCTGACAATCAAACTTAACACCAACCATGCCTACGGCCATATGGAATTTTGGCCGTCCTCAGAATTTTTTTCATCCAATTATATCCATGAGTCGTCTGAGCAAATGATAGTGTAAAGTTGTATTTATTAACGCAGACACAATTTCTTATTGCATTATTCCATGACTATTATCACAATTGTTGTTATTGTTATTATTACTTCTGTTGTTACTACCGTTGCTGTCAAAAAATGAGTGATGACAAAGCTTTTCTTTCATTTAAGTATCATGTTACAGTCACAAACGGGCTCGATGGTTAAGATTCATACTCAGACTGAATAGGATTTGATCCTGCTCCAAGTGAATGAATTTGTATTCATTCACTTAGAGCTGAAAAAAACGGTGACAGCATGGAAAAATGTAAGAATGATTTATTTTCAAGTTGCAATATATTTATCTCTTATAATTGACTTCGATGTCTCTTGGAATATTCATTAGGAGTGCTATACCAAATCTTAAATTTGACCTTTCAGACTAATTTTCTATAAGCGCTCCGTCAGTCTTAAGCCCGATTTGTCTCAAAATTGATCGAGTCTTAGGTTCTGTAACAATTTTCAGCTTGCAAGAGAGGTGACATACAGAAAGCAAGGAGGCCCTAAATCCTTCAGTATCTTGCGACTTTATTGTTCACACCTACCTAAATTACGGGTGGTCATTTAGATTTCTCATGTTTGTAAATCGATAATGCTGAAAAAGAAATAGAAAAAAACTCATTTAACTCTTCGTCATCCTAATTTTTCCGGCTGCTCCTCGAGGTAACTGCATGGGTATACAAACTTTTTCGTACAGGATACGTTAACCAATCAGAACACAGGACTCGCTCCATTTTGCCCGATCTCAGCGCCCCCGATATAATGTTGGGAATTTTCCTTTTCTTGGCAAACCATAACGAAGAAATTCTTCGCCATTTTTCTTAAAGTTTCCTCGTAATGCCTACCTCGTATTCTGGCGGGGGCTGAAGACTCGCAAGGGTTGTGCCCCTGACGAGTGCAGCAGTAAGCATGATCTCCATGATCAACAAAACGACGAGGAGAGAAAACACGGCGATCCCCAGGTTCCCCCTATAATTGATCAGAGCCAAATGATACTGGAATACCGCTATCACAGATAGTGCGATGCAAGCCACGCTAACTGACCACAGGGCATTAATCTGAGTCAATAAGGGTCTTGTATTAGAAATTAAACAGGCTGCAAGTAGATTTTAACATGCCATGAGTCTTAGGGCCATAACGAGAATATTCATGGCAGCTTCAGTTTAATTTCAGGCCGACACATGCTTTTTGAAGGATGCTAGTCACCGCACACAAAACACGACCTCTCTTATAGTGCATCTTGAAAGTTTTACCCTAAAATTATCAACTTATGTTCCCATTCGTTTCCCCTAGCAAACTGGTTTTTTGTTGTCGTTTAGTTAAGGCCTCCTTTATTTAAAAAAGGGAGCATCTGTACGTCGCAAAAATAATTTAAAACACAGTGACGTGAATCTCTGTTTCCATAGTGTCTCAACAGAATGGACGATGGGACTGGGGTGGAGATTACAGCCAGTCCCATGATGCCAGTCGCGAGCACCTAATGAAAACAAAAAAGCAACATACTTAATTTGCAACTTTCTTGATGTTAACTAGACGATACTACCAACTAGTCTCCAAATCTCCAAACAATTTTGATAATAAGATTGATGATCACAATAACTTTAAATAAATATTTCAATAATGAAAGTGATGATGATATTAATAAATGATCAGTAGCAATAAATATGCAATATGGATGCAAATCAGTGAAATTGTGAGCTACAATCCGAGTCTCATTTATTTACTAGTTAACATTTTCCTTAACCTGAATAATTTCCTCAACCCAGCTTAAATAACCTTTACGACGCGACTGGTTAAGTTTCTACTGCATGTTTTCTATTTTAATAACGATCGAAGTAAAAGAAATATTTGTTTTTCAAACTTTTAACAGTGGATAGAGCAGAGCATTAAATTTTTTTTTCTTTCTCTCTTTTTTCACCAACATTGATTTGTCGATAACTATTGTGGTCCTTTGCAGGAATTCATAATCTGATTGATAGCATAGGAAAGGAATTGACCAATCAGATAATGTTACCATGTATAAAGGCAGTAACTCTATCGATTATACTTTTCACTTGACAAATTCAGTTTTAACTCGTTAAGGATGGCGTGATGATTGAATATTAGTAAGTGCCCTTTTTCGATTGAAAACACATTTTCGCCTCTTCTTTCTCCTCATTAAAAAAAATTTCTTTAATGATAACTTTGAAAAAATAGTGGGGGCTGTTTGCAGCCTTTCCTACCATCGGTGGTGGACTTTTTTGCTAAGCGTTCACAATCTGCTACATCTCTCTCAATTGGCCACTCCTCAACTAAAACAAGAAATTGAAAGTGAACTGTTTGTCTAAACTTGCACATTATACTTTAATGTTCTTTTGCCTATTTTGTGGATGGAATGGCACAAACAGTTAACATTAATGCAAGGTGAATGATTGTTGGTGTACAATGATTATTTGTGCTTTGTGAGTGGGTGGGCATATGGGTACATTTATTCAAATATCAATGAGTTTTTCTCATTCCATTCATGAATCTTGGTTTCTTTTGTATGCCACTGCATTTTTTTTCAGTTTTTTTGCACTCCACTAATCTTTAATTGTTACAACCAGTAGTAATTGCTTTCACTTGATTAATTTTGTAAGCATACGTACCATCCAGGTCATTAATCTTGTCTTTGGTGCAAAAGCACCATATACAAAAAAATTTTGAACAAGCTGCATTCAGCCCATAAACAAGGGCCAAGAACTTCCAGTCAGAACAGCAATACCTGTACATGAAGAAAATGTATCTCTTTTTAGTAGAAGTTTAGTTATTATTACATACTAATGCAAATACTGCAATCTGATTGGCTGAGCTATTGCACATGTATATTTAACTATTATTTACTAAAGTGAACGTGAATAATGGTGGTTATTTACCAAAAGGAGGAAATTCATTGTTATGGCATGCACACTCGGTCTCATCAATTACAACAAAAGGGATTGGATTTTGCAAGGAATAGTTGTATAGCTACCCACCATTCAACATCGAAGTGTTCTCCATCAATCTCTAAACCCTCTGATTTTACTGTCTCAATTTCTTTGAACGTCTCGCCTAAACACTCCTTTAATTCCTCATAGTCCTCTTTCCCTATAATAATCAGAAAACATTATTTTTAGAATATTATTATTGTTGAATGAAATTGTTTGGAAACATAAAATGGATTTCATTATGATGATAGTGTTTTACAGAGTAAAATCTTTCTAGAAGTTCAGCAGATCAAGAACCTCCAGCCTGAAATTTCTTGAAAACAGCAAATTTTATGGGAACTATCAAGAATGTAAGTGTTGACTTGTTTGAAATATTTTGCGATCAGGATCAGTGATCCATGATCATTTGGATTATGGTGCATCAAATAAACTGATGTTCCATAACCATGTCAGTGTTCGCCATTCACGAATCTAGACTCCCATTATTCCCAAGGCATGTACCCTTATCATATCAAGTGACTGCAAAATTGATTTGACTCAGTAACAGTTCACATAATTAAAAAAAAATCCTATTAAGTTATTTTGTATTAAATTATGGATCTTTTAGTGTGAATATACATTGCATGACATTTCAAAGATGATGTTAACGACTGCTTACCATTGTATAATGCTAAGGTGTACTGGTATTCAAACGAATGCCTTTCTTCCGCAAGTATGTTGAAAACTGCCATAACTGTGCCAATCCGCTTACTCGTTCTCCTGCCATCAGCAGCAAATCTCAACCTGACTGTCCTCCCTCCTCTCTTAATGGCTTCCCTCACATCCTCTATTCCCAAAAGGTATTCCAACACCTCCCTGATGCTGCGGCGGGAGCCATCTCCATTCTTAGCCTTGGTATTAAAAAATAGTGGATGAGGATGTGGTAGTCAGTTTAGAGCATTACTTTTTGCAGGGCCCACAATGACAATAAATATTGAACTTGAAAAGCAACCCAGGAAAACAAAGTGCTTTACTTTGATCCTTTACTCAATAAAATAAGTAATCAAATGACTTTTTGGTCATAACTGCATAAATTCATGCCTGTTAATAACTTTTCTTTGCGTTTTAGACTTTTGAAATTAAATTATTTTCCTCTCCTAAAAATAAGCGCAGGTGGAAGCAAAAGGAACACGGGTATTCTTTTATGGTGGGGTGGGTTCAGTTTTGAGCCAACAATATAGAAAAAAGAGAGAGTGCTCGTAGCTAGTCTAAGTCCGCAGAGCGGTAAGCGAGAAAAAATTCTATCAATAAGAAATAATCAATAAGCAGTCCCTTACCTGTGGTATAGGTATTGTGTTGATGGTCTTATTTTGATCTCTTCTTTCTTGGATCAGTGCAGAAAGAGGCGGGATTAGGTGACGGATGTCCTCAGGCAGGGCCATTCTTAACTCGTGATAAGCTCTGTCGCTTACGAGCCCCTGATCCTTGGCAGCAAGTATCCGCCTGACGACTTCAGTCGTGTAGGCATCGTCGGAGCTGTGTTCCATGTTGCAAGTAGTATTTGCCAACGGAATTGTCAGTTCTTGGCCATACACATTAAATTTTATCTGTGTATGTATCGAGAATAAATATCAAGGAGCTCAGTACAATCATACTTCATGACTTGGTTCGGTTTGTTTTGTGAAGGTCAGATGGGAGTAAGATGAATGAATGAATGAATGATGATGAAGATGAAGATGAAGATGAAAAACAAATCGTGTGAAAAAACTTACCTCGACTGGTGTAAACTCTGTGGGAAGTTTCTCGACAGCATTCAGCATCAATTCTCTTATCTTTTTTCTCTTCTGGGAACGAGATGCCTTGTCACATTCCCAAAAATTTTTTTTTGACGAGTTAAACTTAAAAGAGTTTTTCGTCCGGTCCACTGGCAAGCGGCTTTGTGCCACCTCATTCCGCAGTAGTGTCAGTTCCTCTCTCAACTGGAAGGCCTCTGCTCGAGCTTTAATCAGCTCATGATGCTGCTCTGTCATCAGACTTTTCAAGTGTTCATTCTCCGTTCTAAGTTCGCGGATGACAAGGTCGTATTGTTCTAGTAATGGAACGGAGATAAAATCCGTCCGGTGCTCTCGTTCATAAGGCTTGGAACCGCGTCTGTATGGAACATTAGCGGGTTTTTGCAGTTTGAACTTTGAGAACATCTCTGCACTGAACGATCGAAGGTTGTGATTTTCAGGTCGCGTGGATACACGTAGCTTACCCGAATTGAAATGATTGCATATATTTGTAAGTCGACTATATATAAGACAAAACCCAATGGACAATAAGTTAATGACATGCGGCTTAAAACGCTTTAAGCATGTAATTCGTTAAAGAGTAAGCGGCACACACGTTTAATTTTGAAATTCTCGGCAATATTTAATTACATTCTCATTTTAAAGACGAACTATCTGGGCCCTGTCCGAAAAGCGATATCACTCAAACGTAAGGTGTAAAATCACACTTTCTTTGTTCCTGAGGCTTGACAACAACAGCGTTGTTTCTTTTCCAATCCTTGCGTCAGTGGTTGAAAAAAGACACGTACGCAGTTTTCTTTCCTTTCTTTTCATGAAGAGGAAATTTCCAGGATCAGTTTTTTTGCCTGCCTTCTTTCAAAGCCTAAGATGCAATAGTTAATAACACTCTCATTTTAAAGACGCCCTTTAGCATTGTAAAGTGTAAGGCTAAAAGCTAATTCTTTTTTTTAGTGGTTTTCCTAATTTGTAGGTAGAAGTATTTTTTTGAACTTGATGAGCACATTGTTTTTTCACGTTGTTGTCTGTCCCTTTGTGCGCGTTTCTTTTACGTTCCTTGCGTCAGTGGTTGAAAAAATATCGCACGCAGTTTTCTTTCCTTATATATATTTCTCGTTTCGTCTTTTGACAGTGCCTTTCTGATTCCTTTTACCTTATTAGATAGCTCTTAAAAAAAAAATCAAAGCTTGCTAAATTTTTTCAAAACATTCCCGTTAGAAGTAAGAAGTTCTTGAAATTACGGCTGTTTCCATCACGAGATTTACTGATCAAATTTGCCAGTCAAAACTTAAATGAAATGTCAAAAATAAGATGTCAATCTTGTTCAGTTGGTCACGACTTTACTGTGTTTGGTGGCTCCTAAAAGAGCCGTTGTTTGATTGGTTGTTCATAGTGCAGTTACAGAAGTGTCGATTTCACTTTCTCCTCCAATTCATCAAGTCCTCTCAGCATGTTCTCGACACTTTCAACCACAGAATGATAATTCTCCATTACAGAAGACAAATCGTGTTGTTCTGGTAAACATGCAACTGTCTCTTGCAGTTTGATTTTGTTTGCTTTTAGTTCCTCCAATAAATCGAGGCGTTCATCGCAGATGTAATCTAGGATTTCACGCTTTCGATCCATGCTGGCAGGAATTCTTGAAATGAAGGTTTTTTTCGCGCGCGCTCATAAATAACCGCTGTGAAATATCCTCCCACAATTGGTTTCTCGCACACGTTTACCACTTTGTATATAATTTGTGGGTAGAAGTATTTTTTGCACTTGATGAGCACATTGTTTTTCAATCCTTGCGTCAATGTCGCTTTTCGGGCCCTGTCCGAAAAGCGACATCACTCAAACGCAAGAAGGTGTGAAATCACACTTTCTTTGTTCCTGAGGCTTGACAACAACAGCGTTGTTTCTTTTTCAATCCTTGCGTCAGTAGTTGAAAAAAGACACGCACGCAGTTTTCTTTCTCTTCTTTTCATGAATAGGTAATTTTCAGGATCAGTTTTTTTGCCTGCCCTCTTTCAAAGCGTAAAATGCAATAGTCTCATTTTAACACTCTCATTGCAAAGTGTAAGGCTAAAAGCTAATTCTTTGTGATTTAGTGGTTTTCCTAATTTGTAGGTAGAAGTATTTTTTTGAACTTGATGAGCACATTGTTTTTTCACATTGTCGTCTGTCGCTTTGCGCGCGTTTATTTTACATTCCTTGCGTCTGTGGTTGAAAAAAGAACGCACGCAGTTTTCTTTCCTTTCTTTTCTTAAAGAGGTAATTTCCAGGACGACCAGTTTTTTTTTGCCTGCTCTCTGTTTATTCTAAAACGGCTTCGCGTGGGCAAAACAAAAACAACTTTAAAACAAAACAAGTTTAACGCGAATGGAAAAAAATGATCGCTCTCAGCTTTCCGAGGACGCTTACTCGCAATAACATAACTGGAATAAATCACTTTTACTGATAAAATACGTCGCAAACTTTTATATTTATTTATTTACTGTGTACTGGAGTGGAGCATTACACGTTAGGACACTATCGCAAGCGACAAGCTTACACCATGATTACAACTCGAATCGCGTAGTGTGAATCAACCTTCGTGAATCATGTCGCGTCCTTCCGACAGGCGCGTCATGTCGAGGTACTGACATTACTAACTCACCCCCTGCTAATCTGTCTGTGTTTTCCCTAGTAGGCTCCCGTGGGGAACCAAAATGTCATCATTAAAAATTTGCGGACTAGAGCGAAGTTAACCCGAGTCTAAGTTCGCGTCACCGAACAGAAAAATCCCAAAAGACAGACAACAAAAGCTTCATTGTCTTAAAAAATCCTAACCAAAACAATAGGCAAAGTTTGATACGGATTAAATATCGTTGAGCATTCTTTTTCGATTGCAAAGACATTTTCGCTTCTTCAATTTCCTCATTAAAAAAACACACAATAAGATATTTACATTTCTTCAATGATAATTTTGAAAAAATGGCGACAATCAGCATTTTCATGACTGTGACCGCGCAGGTTGTCTTTGAGTTAGGTTATGTTGAGGAGGTTCTTAGGATCACTCATATTGGCGGGAAAAAAAAACCGAAAATTGTTCTAAAAATGTCAATATGAACGGCTGAAATGTGGACCATACAAGACGAATATTGGCTCACATGATCATGATAAACAAAGTGAAGCTTGAGATACAATGAAATATATGAGGTTCATATATTTTTTGAACTGCGGTATGAGATACATATGATGCACGATCCTCGCAGTAGATAGCGCTATTCAAGCAATAGCGAAAATCAGACCTGAAAATCAGACCTGAACCTCACTTTCATGGGTTTATTACGAATCAACTTAACGGCCTGCTCCCAGTTGGCTTGTTAGCTCAATTGGTAGAGTGCTGCACTAGTATAGCAGAGGTCAGTGGTTCGAATCCCGTACAGGCCTGATTTTTTTCAGGTTTGATTTTCCCTATTGCTTAAATAGCGCTATCTACTGCGAGGATCGTGCATCATATGTAAAGTGAAGCTTGTTGATCGCTCTTTTTTAACCATTAAGTCACCACGTTAACATCTTCCTTTCGGATGGCTTCTAGTCGACTTATCATAAACCGTTGCATCTCGTAAGAATAAAAGCGCCACAAATTTGAGTTCCACAGGAGACGCATAGTCAATTTGCAAATGTGGCTGACACATTTTACTCCTGAGGGAAATACAAAGCATCAGTCACAAGTTCTCATTCCTCCCCAGGTAAGACATGCAAATAAATCGCGGTTACCCTAAACATTTCCTGCCTCCTACGTGTCCCGTGCCTATAAGTAAAGTCACTGTTAAACTATATACTAATTATTATATTCCCTTGTTCAAGAAGAAAATGCAATATGTGGATACGCACGAATAATAAGCATGGACCTTTGTATTTGTAGCACGCTAACAGTAAGGCCTGAAGGCTCATAAACCCTCGGTATTTAGAGGTATCAGTTTCTTACCAGGCTAGATATCCAACATGGCAGATAAGTTACGCTGGTGCGATACCCCACTTCATATCGATCCACCATACCAATCGTGAGGAAGATGGCCGCCATCACCACCAGAGAAATTGAAAGGAACTCCATACTTTTCTTCCCAAAAATTTTCATTCCTTTAATCCTAGCTGCAAAAACGTTTTACTTGGATAGGCTTAGACTTACGAACAAGAATATTTTGTGATCTTTATGCAAAATAAGGCTACGAAATAAGCCTGCGTGCAGCTGTGTTGCGTTCATGTGTTTACACGAGTCGTCGGCTTATTTCTGTCATTCGCATTTTGATAATTATGCAAAACGTTGCCAATCGGTTCATACGGCGAAAACCATAGATGTCATAATAATTCAACAATTGCATGAACGGACGTTTTGTTGACGTTTATATTTCGCGTTTATAAAGGACGCGCGTCGCAGGATGTTAAAGAAATAAGTAGAGATGTATATATGGATATCTAATGTTTCTATGTTTTTGGAAAAGTCTGGACAACGAGGAATGTTACTCGCCAAACGAGAGCCGTCCACCCTTAAGAATAATGGTGAACAAGATTTCACAGGTGTTTGACAAGTATGGTTTTCAGTGGTGGCTCAATTATGGTGAGTTCTGCATTTAGTTCTATGTTTATTGCGTGATTGTGGCGTAGCTGCGCGATCTTAGAAGAGAACGAAACCAAGGCTGAATTTTGGAAAAATGCATCGTTTAAAGGAATGATTTTGAGGATTAACGACTTCGTGTTGAAGCACCCTGAAAACCTTTCATGATTCTGTTTCTATCGAAATGAAATAATGTTTTTCTTCTTCACTTTGTGGCCCATTTTGTGGGCAAAAATAGAGATTATGCGCGTCAGCCTCCTCGCACGCTAGCGTGGTTGTTCACACTAATTCTTGCGCGCTTTAAAGCGCACAAAAATCGCTGGTAACGCACGCTCGAAGAGCGGAGGAAGTGAATCCAATCAGAAGGCTGCATTCGAAACGGGAATAGGAGTAGATCCAATTACACTCATACAAATAGACCAGTTTCGATATATTTCAAGGTGAGAGACTGGTAGCGAAACTTGAACACCCAAGCGAGGCTCCAGGGAACAAAATTCATTCGAATGGAGCTTTGGTTGCTCACATCTTCGAGCAGAAACTGCTTTCTTGGGTTATTATCGTTTTTCTAGTGTAAATTCGTAGTTTCTTCGAGTTGAAAGTAAATCGAAGTAATCATCGTTGTCATGGCCACGTCGGAAAAAAGGTGAGATCAATAATCTTCAATACTTTCAGCGTCAAAAGTTGCTGTGCTTGCGAACCTTCCTTCAAGGAAGAGGGATACAAACATCCTCGGAAGGAAAGTGTAAAAGAAAGGCCGAGTTCGTTGAGCTTGCGTTTAATGCTCATTCACTGAAGCTCTCGAAAGTGACTGAAGGGGAAAGTGAAAAGGAAAATGATATCATGGCCGAATTACTTGCCACAGACGAGGGTATTTTGCCAGACCCTGCATCCATATTGAAATCGAACTGGAGTAGGAACCTCTCGATATTTCCAGAAGTCACCTTCCCAGATATATGCAACTATCTCCTCCCTCCTGCACTCTTCCAGGTCAATTACCAAGTAGTCTATTTCATCAGCTGTCAAGTCTGTTTGACATGCCGTAGAACATTTACCTTTCGGAAGAGTAGTATCAGAACCGTTCGAGTTACTTTTCGGTGTTGCTTGTTCCTGGCTGCAAAAGTACGAGTGATCATGGTTTACTGAAATCGCATCAGCACTAAAATCCACCCAAGTCTCATTGGAGTCCTCATGGAGCTTTCCGGAACAAACTTTCTTGGCTTGCGGTTGTTCATCACACTGTACCTTCCTATTGGCAAGACGTTTCGAACGTGAACTCGCAGTATTAGTAGATTTCATTGGATCAAAGATAGTCGGATAGCAGTCTGAACGTACACTTTTTCTACCAGAAATTGAAATCTCGATATCGCTTTCCTTAAAATGCAAGGAACAGATTCGTGGATCACCCAGTACCTTGAATTTTTTATCTGCTCGCTTACAGAAAACTTCCCACTTCTTACGCTCATTGGGCCTTGTAGGAAAGCAAAAATAACTGAGATCCGATCTTTTCTTACTCCCATTGCGACAAAGCGCAACAGCACAACACTTTACCATGCTACACGCGAAGATGAACAGCAATAGACCAAAAAAAAAACCGAGAATATACCCTATTTATCAATCGCACATGGCTATCCTTGCAGTGTTTGCAGTGGTGTGTTTGTTTTTATTATTCGCGCCGTATTCCCCGGAGCCTCGCTTTGGTGTTGGAGTTTCGTCACCAGTCTGTCGTGTTGAAATATTTCGAAATTGGTCTATTGGATTTAGTAGAATATGAGAATCCATATGCTGGATTTTGATATTTCTTTGGGTTTATTAGGTAGCATTTCAATGTCGATTAAAATTAGTAAAATAGATAAGAATATCATATTTATAAGTGATGTAATTGTATAACTGGTAGTTAATCAAAAATTGTCAGCATAGCTATTATTCTTTAATATTTTAAAACTGTAAAAATAGGAATTGGATTGGAAAGTTTATAAAAAAATTAAAGAATAATAGCTTGACTGAGAATGCCTAATTACAACTGAATCGGAAACTACTAACTGACCAGCTATATAATTGATAAGCAGGAGGGCTATTGCTTGCCCAATTTTGTGGAAGCCATTGGACTCAATCAATTTCTCTGACAGCCAATTGAGGACGGCCATATCCAATTTTGGCCGTGCTCAGAGGTTTTCTCATCCAATTACATCGAAAATAGACAGCACCTAGTAATATTACATACACCAACTGTTTAGCTAAGAGTCGTTTGAGAAAATGATCGTGTAAAGTTGTATTTATTAAAGCACACAAAGTTTATTATTACTGCATTATTGCATTCCTATCATTACAATTGTTGTTATTGTTATTATTATCGTTGTTATTATTACTGTTGCTGTTAAAAGATGTATGATGACAGAGGTTTTCTTTCATTTAAGTTTCATGTTACAGACATGAAAGCGCGAGGACTAACATTCGCACTCAGATTGAAGAGTATTTGATCTTCCACTGGGTGGATGAAAACAGTGCAGCTGAAAAAAAACAATAACAGCATATAAAAAAAGTAAGAATTATTTATTATTACCTCTTCTAATTGACTTGTGATATTCATCAGGATCTTGAAAATGATCTATGAGACCAATTTTCTCCAGTCTTGACCTCTGTTTGTGTCAAAATTGAGCGAGTCTTATAGGTTCTGAAACAATTTCCAGCGTGCAAGAGAGTTTGAATTATACGAAGTAATTCTGCGTATAGCTGAAATACAGGGAGCAAGAAAGGCCTAAATCCTTCAGTAACTTGCAACTTTATTGTTCACACGTACCTATCTTACGATTGGTCATTTAGGTTTGTCATGTTTGCATTAATTATGCTGGAAAAGCAATCGAAATAAACTTATTCAACTATTGATCGTCCTAATTTTTCCGGCTGCTTCCTCGAAGTAACTGCACGAGTATACAAACTCTTTATTGCGGGATATGTTAGGAAATCAGAATATGGGATTCGCATCATTTTTCCCGCCTTCAGCGCCCGCCATAATGTTTAGCATTTTTCCTAACATGGCAAACAATAAAGAAGAATTTTTTCTTGATGTTGCCTAGTAATGCCTACCTCGTAGTCTGGCGGGGGCTGGAGGCTTGCGAGGGTTGTGCCTCTGACGAGTGCAGCAGCAAGCATGATCTCCATGATGAAAAAAACCACGAGGAGAGAAGACGTGGCAACCTTCAGCTTCTCTTCATTAGTTAGGGAGATAGTTATCCCCTCTTCCACGAAATAACATAGGTCCCGTGGGTACGCGCAAGTCAGAAGAAGGATCATACCCTCATGATAGCTGTATACCGCCATCACAGATAGTGCGATGCAAGCCACGCTAACCGACCACAAGGCATCAATCTGAGTCCATAAGGGTCTTTTATTAGAAATGAAATAAGCTTTAAGTAGATTCTAACGTGCTGAGAGCCTTTGGGCCTTAATGAAAGGATTTGCGGCGGCTTCAGTTTAATTTCAGGCCGACACTTGTTTTGATAGAGACCTTGGTCCTCGCGCACAAGAGAGAACCTCTCTAATAGTGCATCTTGAAAGTTTTACCCTAAAATTAACAAGTTATGTTTCCCTAAGCAAACTGGCTTTTGTTTGTTGTTTACTTTTTAAGACCTCCTTTAATAAAAAAAAGGAGCATTTGTACGTCGCAAAAGGAATTTAAAACACGGTGACTTGAATCATTGTTTCGATAGTGTCTCACCAGAATGGACGATGGGACTGGGGTGGAGGTTACAGCAAGTCCCATGATGCCAGTCACGAGAACCTAATGAAAACAAAAAAATAACTTATTTGATTTGAAATTTTCTTGATGTTAACTAGAAGATACCACCACCTGGTCCTCCAAACAATTTTCATAATAAGAATGATGATCACAATAACTATAGCAATAAATAAATATTTTAATAATAATAATGATAATAATATTCATAAATGATCAGTAGCAATAAAACTTGCGATATGGATGAAGATCATTGAAATTGTGAGCTGTAATCCGAGCTTCACTTATTTACTATTTAATATTTCCTTTACCTGACTAATTTCCTTCAACCCAGCTTAAATTAGAGCTTTCAATGAGGCCTCGTCGAAATCAATCCTAACAGCGCTAAGGAATGTGTAAATTTGCCAAGAAACTGTAGAAAATAACCGGATCTTTACGAACTGGAAATTGCTGTATTTGTAAAGCTATGTTGGGTACGGTCACTTTGTGCTTTTCGTTTCCATGTAAACTTTGGATGAAATGCCAAATCACCACATCTTTACTAGTTCCTTGACACAAAGAAAGGTCGAATTTCTCGTTTTTCCACTCGCGGTTTTGATTGAGACCCTCTAATTTTGCCGCGCGAAACAATGTAAAACCTTTGCGATTCGAGTAGTTTTGTTTCAACTGCATGATTTCGATTTTAACAATGATCGAACGAAATGAAATAGTTGTTTTTCAAACCTTTTAACAGTGCATGAAGCAAAGCGCCAAAATTTTCACCAAAAGTGTGAGAATATTCTCAGAGAGATTTATAGGTTGATTTGAAACGAATTGACCAATCATATAATGTATAAAACAAAATAAAAGGCAGTGTAGCTATCGATTATAATTTTCACTCGACAATTCGTTAAACTCATTACTGACGGCGTGATGATTTGTTACTGTTAAGTATTCTTTTTCGATTGAAAATGCATATTTCTCAATTTTTTCCTCATTGAAAAAAACTGGGGAACTTATTTGCATTTCGTAACCGTTAATGATAATTTAAAAAAAACATGGTTGCGATCAGCATTTCTCTTCTGTGACCGTGCAGCTTGTCTTTGAGTTAGGTTATATTGTGAAGGTTTTTAGGATCACTCATACTGGCGGGAAAAAAACAGTGAATTGTTCTGAAAATGTCAATATGAACGGCTCAAATGCGGACCATACGTAGACGAATATTGGCTTAAATGATCACGATGAACAAAGTTTGTTGATCGCTATTTTTTAACCACATAGTCACCTCGTTGACAATATCCTTTCGGGTGGTTTCTGATCGATTTATCATAAACCTTTGCATCTCGTAAGAATAAAAGTGTCACAAATTTGAGCTTTACAGGAGATATATGGTCAATCTCCAAACGTGGCTGACTCATATTATCCTGAGGGAAATTCGAAGCAACGCAAGTTGTTATTCCTCCTCAGGTAAGACAAGCGAATAAATCGCGGTTACCCCAAACATTTCCTGCCCCCTACTTGCAATTGTCCCGTGCCTATTTCTTTTCCTTTGTAATAAACTCGATTTTGAAAAACTGTTTATTTCATCTTTATAAACTCACTGTGAAATTATATGCCAATTATGATCTTCCCTTGTTCAAGAACAAAACACAATATCCCCAAACTACCCACGAAGCTAGGCCGTTGGATTTGTAGTCTAGCCCGTTAACCGTAAAGCCAGAGGGCTCTCACATCCTCGGTATTTATACTTTTTTTAACTTTTAATTCCAAGAGGTATCAGTTTTCTTACCAGGCTAGATATCCAACATGGCATATACGTTAAGCTGGTGTAGTACCGCACTTCATATCGATCTACCATACCAGTCGTGAGGAAGATGGCTGCCATCGCCAACTGGAAAATTGAAAGGAACTTCATTTTTTTCTTCCCATACATTTTCATTCCTTTGACCTTAGTTGCGAAAGCGTTTTACTTGGAAAGGCTTGGACTTACGAACAACAATAGCTTGCGATCTTTGTGCAAAATTAGGCAACGAGATTAGGCTGCATGCAGCTGTTGTGCATTGGCCTCTTCTTTTTCCTCATTAAAAAAAAAACACTGGATAAGATATTTGCATTTCTTTAATGATAACTTTGAAAAAATGGCGACAATCAGCATTTTCATCAATTTGACCGCACAGCTTGTCTTTTAGTTAGGTTATGTTGAGGAGATTTCTGGGATCACTCCTACTGGCGGAAAAAAAAATACAGAAAACCCTTCTGAAAATGTCAATATGAACGGCTGAAATATGGACCATAAGTAGACGAATATCGGCTTACATTGTTGTGATAAACATTGTCGTGTTGATTGCTATTTTTTAACCATTAAGTCGCCACGTTAACAACTTCCTTTCGGGTAGTTTCTGATCGATTTATCATACACCGTTGCATCTCGTAAGAATAAAAGTGTCACAAATTTGCGCTTAATAGGAGACATATAGTCAATCTGCAAAACGTGGCTGACTCATATTACTCCTGAGGGAAATACAAAGCAACACAACTTCTTATTCCTCCTCAGGTAAGACATGCGAATAAATCGTGGTTGCCTCAAGCATTTCCTGCCTCCACTTGTCCCGTGTCTATAAGTAAATTCACAGTGAAACCAGATACTAATTATTATATTCCCTTGTTCAAGAGCGAAACACAATATCCCCAAAATACGCACAAACCTGGAACCTGGACCTTTGTATTTGTAGCACGCTAACGTTAAGGCCTGAAGGCTCATAAACCCTCGGTATTTATACTTTATGTTTTTTAACTTTTAATTCCAAGACGTATCAGTTTCTTACCAGGCTAGATACCCAACATGGCATATAAGTTGCGCTGAAGTCGTGCCCCAGTTGATATCGATCCACCAGACCAACCGTGAGGAAGATGGCTGTCATTACCGCCTGAGAAACTGAAAGGAACTTCATAATTTTCTTCCCAAACATTTTCATTCCTTTGACCTTAGTTGCAAAATGTTTCACTTGGAAAGGCTTGGACTTACGAACAGGAATAGCTTGTGATGATGATGATGGTGATGATGATGATGGTGATGATGATGATGGTGATGATGATGATGGTTTATTAAAAACTACACACGGTGGCATAAAATTATGAATTACAGTGTGTTTACATATATATTACGAGAACAGATAAAATTACACTTCTTTTTAAGGGACTGGGATTACAGGCTATTATAAATAGTTCAGAGGGAAATTAAATACTATAATAGAGATAACTAAACCTTATGATTAGTTAATTTTCGCCATTGCTGGGAAAAAACTAGAACCAAAGCGTTTTGTTCTATACTGAAAACGGCTAGAATTGCTACTGCTCCTAAGGTGGTAAGAGTGGCACTCGGATCGCACGGGATGGAGGAGACGGTGCAGCTGGCAGGCCGGATTATTTTTGATATTGAGCCACACTTTAAGACATAAGTGGGCGCGTCTATCCTCTAAACTGGTAATGTTGGCTTGAGTAAGAGCTTGTTGATAGTGGAGGTCAGGATATATGACTAGCATAGCCCTCTTCTGGATAGCTTCAAGCTGGTCAATGAGGAAGCGAGGAAGGCAAGAAACCGAAACAGAAGAAGAGTATTCTGACAAGATCCGCCGGAGGGACTCCAACGCGCTTCAAGACCCTGAGAATGTGCAGTCGCTTGATCTTTATAAAAAATAAGGCTACGAAGTAAGGCTGCGTGCAGCTGTGTTGCATTCATGTGCTTACACGAGTCGTCGGCTTATTTCTTTCATTCGCATTTTGATAATTGTGCAAAGCGATTGCCAACCGGTTCGTACGGCGAAAACCTTCGATGTCATAACAATTCAACAATTGCATGAATCGATGTTTTGTTATGACGTTTGTATTTCGCGTTTATAAATCACGCACGTCGCAGGATGTTAAAGAGATAAATAGAGATGTATATATAGATATTCAATGTTTTTATGTTTTTGGAAAAGCCTTAACAAAATCTTTTCGAAATATTCCTTCCACTCCTATTTCGAGCACCGTATCATTTGAATTCTACCTAAATGACGTCGAGGTGACCTATGTCCATAATGCTCTCAGATCTTAAAGAAAACCCATTGGATTTGATAAATTATGTGCCCGCTTGTTTTAGGATGCTACTGATGTCATGGCACCAGTTCTAACCGCACCGATGAATACATCTTTCACCGATGTAGTTTTTCCCGAGGTATGGAAGTCAGCAAAGGAAAAAGTACTGATTTCCCATGAGGAATGAAACCTCTATGCGTTGATAATCTATCAATTGGTCTTTTTTTTCCCCACGTTGTGAATTGAAACGAAGGAACTGTTTTCGAGTTTATTCCTATGGATTACTCACATATTTTTCCTTGCGGTCGTTAGGTTTACATGAAGTCATTCACTGAAAGACTCTTTGTCGTTTTGAGGAGGCTACGTTTTTCACAATGTTTTGCTGTGGTTTTCCATCAAGAAGAAGGAGGAATTTGGCGAACAGGCTGCTAATAGTATCAGCAGTTCTATTACTGGTTGTCCTTATGTGCCTCCATCTGGTAATTTTACCATCCGTGAGCGGGGGATACAACGAGGAATGTTACTTGCCAAACGAGAGCCGTCAAGCGTTACGAATAATGGTGAAGAACATTTCACGGGTGTTTGACAAGTATAGTCTTCGGTATTGGCTCGATTATGGTCAGTTCTTTATTTAGTTGTATGTTTATTGTGTGATTGTGACGTGGCTGCACGATGTTAGAAGAGAAGGAAATCACGGCAGAATTTTAGAAAAATGCATAGTTTAAAAGAATAGTGTTAAGGACTAACGAATTCGTATTGAGGCACCCTGAAAACCCCTTATGATTCTGTTTCTATCGAAACGGAATAAATTTTTTCTTCTTCACTTTGTGGCGCATTTTGTTGGCGCAAATAGAGGTTGTGTACTTCAGCCTGCTCGCTCGCTGGCGTGGTTGTTCAAACTACTTCTTGTGCGCTTTAAAGTGCACACAAAATCGCTGGTAATGTAGGCTCGAAGAGCGGAAGAACTGAATCCAATCAGAAGTCTGTATTCCAAACAGAAACAAGAGTAGAATCAATTACACACATAGAAAGAGGATCGAGTGGAATATGAGAATCCATACCTTGGATTTTGATATTTCTTAGGGTTTTTTAGGTAGCATTTCAATGTCGGTTAAAATTAGTAAAATAGGTAAAAATATCATATTTAATAGTGATGTAATTTATATAAGAACGATCCTTCGCAGTAAAGCACTATTTGAGCAATAGTGGAAATCAGACCTGAAAAAAAAAAAAATTTCAGGCCTGTACGGGATTCGAACCACTGACCTCTGCGATACTAGTGCAGCGCTCTACCAATTGAGCTAACAAGCCAACTGGGAGCAGGCCATCAAATTAATTCGATATAAACCCGTAGATGATAAATCGAACAACAACAAACATATGAAACATATGAGTGAACTGCGGTTATGAGACGTATATAAGAACGATCCTTCGCAGTAAAGCACTATTTGAGCAATAGTGGAAATCAGACCTGAAAAAAAAAAAAATTTCAGGCCTGTACGGGATTCGAACCACTGACCTCTGCGATACTAGTGCAGCGCTCTACCAATTGAGCTAACAAGCCAACTGGGAGCAGGCCATCAAATTAATTCGATATAAACCCGTAGATGATAAATCGAACAACAACAAACATATGAAACATATGAGTGAACTGCGGTTATGAGACGTATATAAGAACGATCCTTCGCAGTAAAGCACTATTTGAGCAATAGTGGAAATTTTTTTCAGGTCTGATTTCCACTATTGCTCAAATAGTGCTTTACTGCGAAGGATCGTTCTTATATACGTCTCATAACCGCAGTTCACTCATATGTTTCATATGTTTGTTGTTGTTCGATTTATCATCTACGGGTTTATATCGAATTAATTTGATGGCCTGCTCCCAGTTGGCTTGTTAGCTCAATTGGTAGAGCGCTGCACTAGTATCGCAGAGGTCAGTGGTTCGAATCCCGTACAGGCCTGAAATTTTTTTCAGGTCTGATTTCCACTATTGCTCAAATAGTGCTTTACTGCGAAGGATCGTTCTTATATACGTCTCATAACCGCAGTTCACTCATATGTTTCATAAGTGATGTAATTGTATAGCTGGTATTTAATCAAAAATTGTCAGCATAGCGATTATTCTTTAATATTTTAAAACTGTCCGATTAGGAATTGGATTGGAAAGTTTAAAAAAAATTAAAGAATAATAGCTTGACTGAGAATGCCTAATTACAACTGAAGCACAAACTACTAACTGACCAGTTATATAATTGATAACTAGGAGGACTACTTCTTGCCCAATTTTGGGGAAACCATTGGACTCAATCAACTTCACTGACGGCCAATTGAGGTCGGCCATATCCAATTTTGGCCGTCCTCAGAGTTTTTCTCTCATCCAATAATATCCAAATTAGACAGCACCTAGTACTATTACATACAACAACTGTTTAGCTAAGAGTCGTCTGAGCAAATGATCGTGTAAAGTTGTATTTATTAACGCAGACACAATTTATCATTACTGCATTATTGCATTACTATCACTACAATTTTTGTTATTGTTATTATTATTGTTGTTATTATTACTGTCGCTGTCAAAAGATGTATGATGACAAAGGTTTTCTTTCATTTAAGTTTCATGTTACAGACACAGAGGGGCGCGATGACTAACATTCGCACTCAGATTGAAGAGTATTTGATCTTCTTCTCGGTGGATGAACACAGTGCAGCTAATAAAAAACAGTAACAGCATTTGAAAAAAAGTAAGAATTAGTTATTATTACCTCTTCTAATTGACTTGTGATATTCATCAGGATCTTGAAAATAATCTATGAGACCAATTTTCTCCAGTCGTGACTTCTGTTTTTGTCAAAATTGATCGAGTCTTATAGGTTCTGAAACAATTTCCAGTGTGCAAGAGATTTTGAATTTTACGAAGTAATCCTACGTATAGCTGAAATACAGGGAGCAAGAAGGGCCTAAATCTTTCAGTATCTTGCGACGTTATTGTTCACACGTACGTTTCTTACGGTTGGTCATTTAGGTATGTCATGTTTGCATTAATTATGCTGGAAAAGCAATCGAAATAAACTTATTCAACTCTTCGTCATCCTCTTTTTTCCGGCTCCTTCCTCGAAGTAACTGCACGAGTATACAAACTCTTTTTTGCGGGTTACGTTAGGCAATCAGAACACGAGATTCGCATCATTTTGCCCGCCTTCAGCGCCCACCATAATGTTAAGCATTCTTCCTTTCTTGGCAAACAATAAAGAAGAATTTTTTCTTGATGTTGCCTAGTAATGCCTACCTCGTATTCTGGCGGGGGCTGGAGGCTTACGAGGGTTGTGCCTTTGACGAGTGCAGCAGCAAGCATAATCTCCATGATGAAAAAAACCACGAGGAGAGAAGACGTGGCAACCTTCAGCTTCTCTTCATTAGTGAGGGAGATAGTTATCCCCTCTTCCACGAAATAACATAGGTCCCGTGGGTACGCGCAAGTCAGAACAAGGATCATACCCCGATGATAGCTGTATACCGCCATCACAGATAGTGCGATGCAAGCCACGCTAACCGACCACAAGGCATCAATCTGAGTCAATAAGGGTCTTGTATTAGAAATTAAATAAGCTGTAAGTAGATTCTAACGTGCTGAGAGCCTTTGGGCCTTAATGAAAGGATTTGCGGCAGCTTCAGTTTAATTTCAGGCCGACACTTGTTTTGATAGAGATATTGGTCACAAAAGAGAACCTCTCTAATAGTGCATCTTGAAAGTTTTACCCTAAAATTAACAAGTTATGTTTCCCCTACGCAAACTGGCGTTTTGTTTGTTGTTTATTTTTTAAGACCTCCTTTAATAAAAAAGGGAGCATCTGTACGTCGCAAAAAGAATTTAAAACACGGTGACGTGAATCATTGTTTCGATAGTGTCTCACCAGAATGGACGATGGGACGGGGGTGGAGACTACAGGAAGTCCCATGATGCCAGTTGCGAGAACCTAATGAAAACAAAAAAATAACTTACTTGATTTGAAATTTTCTTGCTGTTAACTAGAAGATACCACCACCTAGTCTTCCAAACAATTTTGATAATAAGAATGATGATCACAATAACTATAGCAATAATAAGAATATTTTAATAATGATAATGATAATAATGTTCATAATTGATCAGTAGCAATAAAACTTGCGATATGGATGAAGATCATTGCAATCGTGTGCTATAATACGAGCCTCATTTGTTTACTATTTAATATTTTCTTTGTTTGACTAATTTCCTTCAACCCAGCTTAAATTAGAGCTTTCAATGAGGCCTCGTCGAAATCAACCATAACAGCGCCATGAAATGTGTCAATATCCCGAAAAACTGTGGAAATAACCGGATCTTTACGAACTAGAAATTGCTGTATTTGTAAAGCTATGTTAGGTGCAGTCACTTTGTGTTTTTCGTTTCCATGTGAACTTAAGATGAAATGCCAAATCAACACATCTTAACTAGTTCCTTGAGGCAAAGAAAGGTCAAATTTTCGTTTTTCCACTCACGGTTTTGATTGAAAACCTCTAATTTTGCCGTGCGAAAAAATTTAAAACTTTTGCGACTCGAACGAAATGAAATAGTTGTTATTCAAACCTTTTAACAGTGGATGAAGCAAAGCGTCAAAATTTTCATCAAAAGTGTGAGAATATTCTCACATAGATTTTTAGGTTGATTTTAAAGGAATTGACCGATCACATAATGTATAAAACAAAATAAAAGGCAGTGCATCTATCGATTATAATTTCCACTCCTCAAATCGTTAAACTCATTACTGACGGCGTGATGATTTGTTATTGTTGAGTATTCTTTTTCGATTGAAAATACATATTTCTCTATTTTTCCTCATTGAAAATAACGGGAGAAGTTATTTGCATTTCGTAAACGTTAATAATATTTTTTAAAAAAATGGTTGCGATCAGCATTTCTCTTCTATGACCGTGCAGCTTGACTTTGAGTAAGGTTATGTTGTGGAAGTTTTTAGGATCCGTCACACTGGCGGAATAAAAAAAACAGTGAATTGTTCTGAAAATGTCAATATGAACGGCTCAAATGCGGACGATACGTAGACGAATATTGGCTTACATGATCATGATGAATGAAGTAAAGCTTGTTGATCGTTATTTTTTAACCATTGAGTCACCTCGTTGACGACCTCCTTTCAGGTAGTTTCTGATCGATTTATCATAAACCTTTGCATCTCGTAAGAATAAAAGTGTCACAAATTTGAGCTTTACAGGAGATATATGAGTAGTAGAGGGATTGAGAGGTATAGACCATCAACCCTAGGGCCTAAAAATCTGAAATAATCCGTGAAAAATATACAACTCTAATCTGCAAAAATGATCTGGAAAAAATGATCTGGAGCCACGTCGATAAAAGGTACAAGAAATCACTACTTAAGACCATGTTGAATCGTGCATTCCGCCTGTCGTCCACATGGGAGTCCTTCCAATCTGAATGTGATCATCTAAAGATGTTTACAAACCTCAAGTATCCCGACCACCTCATCAATTCCACCATCTCTCACTTTGTCACCTCAGTTATGTCGGAAAACCCTGTAGTGCAAGCTCAATTATCCGTCAACGAAAATGCTGTTCACCGAGTGGTTTTGCCTTTTAAAGATCAAAAGTCAGCTGACGCAGTGAAAAAGCAATTTTCAGATCTAAGCAACAAAATCGATCACACCCTTCATCCCGTGTTCAAGAGTCGCAAAATCTGTGAAGATCTCAGAGTACGTGAGCCTAAACCTCCTATAGTTAGCCAACAATGCGTTGTATATAATTATAAATGTGATCTGTGTGATGCAGAGTACGTCGGGTACACCAGCCGGCATTTACATCAACGTATTAATGAGCACCGTAATTCGGCCATCGGCAAACATCTAAAGAACGACCACGGCCTACAAACCATCGGCGACCTGACCAAGCATTTCAACGTACTTAAAAAGTGCACCGGGAAACTGGACTGTTTAGTTCATGAAATGCTTTTCATAAAGAAGATGAAGCCCTCTTTGAACAAACAATCTGATTCCATACGCGCGAAACTATTTATTTAATAGTTTACATTTATGAACTCAACACGCGCAATTATTTATTTAAATATTTTAAATATTTTAAACTTTTTACGTTTGCCACCTTCGCACGGTATAAATTAACTATTCATTTTTATTCTCTTCTCACTTGAGAATGATGACATGGAGTCATCGAAACGTTGTGTGTTTTTCTCGCTTGTGTTTATTCTTAATGTCTAACAAAATCTAATGTCATTCGTATACCAGAACCCTTATGTTTATAAACAAAACGACCCAATTTTGGATGATAGATCTTCTTCAATTCAATTGATAATATTAATTGGTTATATTAATTTGTTGACTTTAATATTAATGAAAAAGCTGTATCTTGATTATTTAAATCAATGATTCTTCGTTTACCGTCAGTGATATCGATGCGAATTCTTGATATTCTCTTTGTGTTGACTGGACTATATGTTACTCTTTTTGGTTTAACAGTGAAACTAAATGATGGATTAAGAACACTTGTACTGAAGCTGTAGATGATGTCTGTTTCTTGTCCATCAACCATACTCTGATCAATGAGATCACAATGAATGTTTAGAATATCAGTGTCTTGTGATAAATTGGGTATCTTTGGACCAGCATGAGTTCCAGAACTTAGAACAACTCTTTCAAAACCAATAAGATCATTAAAATTACTGTCTCGAAGATCGAGCTTATAATTATTAGCTAGTCTTATTTCCACTCGAAAAATTGTATCATCAAATTTCAATGTTATTGGATAAGTTTTATCATCTATTTTTGTTTGAGATTTAATGTATTCATTAAAATTCTTATAAGTTCGTAGACCAGCTGGTAGAGTGAATTCAGTGTAAGTTGAACCATTATCTTTACTATATTTTATCTTCTGGTTATCCAGTGAACTTTTAACATTAAACCATGTGAAACTCATGTTTATGATTCTATTAAGACCAATAACGTAATTACGATTATCATCAAGATCTATGGTCTTCGCAAAATCAGTCGTAAAATCTGATGGTTTGTTTTTTCTAGATTTGTTATTGTAAGATGACAGAACAATTTCTCTTTCCATTATATACTATAATTAGATTATATTTTGAAATAATTCTTTACGATTTTGTTGTTTAACTTTTATCAATTATTTGGGACCTAAGAAGAGTGTCTAGAATAGCTTGACCAGTGTTTCTCATTTGTATACTTGTATTGCCAGCTGTCATTTCACCAATAATAAGCTGGAGTTGTTTCAAAAGATATTTTGGATCATTGAAAAACACAACATTTCCTTCTTTTTGTTTTCTTCTTAAACCTTTTCCAACTGTTGTTTTAATTCTTGTTTCATAACCATTTATATACTGATTCAATACTGCTCTTGAATCATCTATTTGTTTGTTTCTTAATTGTCTTTCAGCTGAAGTTATTTTCCCTTTATTAAATGCTTGGGTTACTTGTGATTTTGAACCTTTAAGTTGATTTCTCCTTGTTTTTGCTTTCTTGATAATGTTACGAACATAATTTCTTGTTTTTTGCGGATTCATTATTTCTTGATCAATAACATTTTCAACATTTTCATGATCTTGAATATTAAGTTTGTTGAGAATGTCTTTTTCCATATCCTCATCATCTATTTCATAATCTGGGACTTCATCTTCGTCATATTCAGGAGGTAATTCATTTGGTTGTTCTGGGAAGCATTGTGGATCAACATAAAAATCTGGAAATGTTTCTTCATATGGTGGAGGTTTAGGTTTGTGGTAAAACTGGTTCATCAAAAAGGCCCTCTACATCCATATTTTCAAATGGATCCACCTCTGGGTAATAATCAATGTTTGGTGTTCCAACTTTTTTCTTTGGTCTTTTTCTGATTGGTGAGATATTCATATTATTTTCAATTACTTCATCTAATTTGTTGGTTATTGGTTTGAATAATTCTGAATATGTTTGTTGACTTGCTTTACGTCTGATATCATTTTCATTGATTGCTTCGCGCATACTATTGATTTTATTCCCTATATTGGTTTTGGTTTCGACTAATTCTCTCCACTTTAATAAACTCATAGATATTAGTTGAATTAATGTAAATAAATATATACCGTGAGAATACCTGATTACAGTGTTGAAGAATGTGAAAGTGATTTCAAGCAGTTAGATGGACATGAATACATGCCTAATGATCATTTTCGTATGTTACTATGTGGCCTAGGTGGTTCTGGTAAGACTAATTTATTGATTCACATGATTCTTAAACTGTTATATTTCGATCAAATATTTTTATATGGTGAAAACCTTGAACAAAACAAGTATCAACATTTGATGAAAAAATTCAAGCGAATATCGAAAGATGTCGGTTATCCTGTTATTAAAGCAAGTAATGATGCCATCATTCCAGTGTCTGAAATGAATGATGATTCACAGAAAATTCTCATATTTGATGATTTCGTTTGTGATAAGAACCAAAAACCATTAATTGAATATTTTGTCAAAGGAAGACATTCAAACTGCTCAGTTATTTATTTAAGCCAGAGTTATTTCGGAACACCAAAAGATATAAGAATGAATTGTAGCCATTTTTGTATATATGTTCCTAGTAAAAACGGAAGAAGTATGATATGCAACGAACATAGCGTTCCAATAGATAAATATAAAAAAGCAACACTTGGTGATTATTCATTTTTATACATCGACAAGCCTAGAAAAATCATGGCAAAAACCTTGAATGAACAAATTTAATATATGTAATTAATATACAATGAGTTATTCGAATGGATTTCTAATTCCAGATCATCCGATTGTAGTGAAACATCACCAGGACAAAGAGGAGGTGTGCCAGGTGTTGGATTTAAATTAACTGATGATGGTGACTATGATATGGAAAATAAACAACTTAAAAATGTTAAAAATCCAACTGATCCTCAAGATGTTTGCACAAAAGTTTACGTTGACCAATATATTCACAGTGATGGATCATACACTATGTCTAGTGATTTTGACACGGGAAACAACAAAATAATAAATTTAGGTGCTGGTATCGATGTAAGAGAGATGTCAATGTTTCTCAATTAAACACCAAACTTGATAAAACTCAATTTAATACTAAATAATTAATATGTGAACTGTTTTACTGCAAAAAATGCTTTTCAGGCTCAATTTGATCAATTAGACAATGATAAAGCTGATGTCACTGATCTTAATGCTTATTTTAATATACAAAACGATAACACTATTTTCGGTAAAATAACTTTCGATAATTCTGTTTCCGATAATAATAGAAAAATAGAAAATTTAGGTCCTCCAACTAATAATGGTGACGCTGTCAATAAAAAATATGGTGACGCTGTCAATAAAAAATATGTTGACGAAGAAAATTCAAAACAATTAGATTTAGCTGGTGGGACCATGACTGGTGACATAAATCTTAATGGAAAAACGATAAGAAATCCCAAACCTTTAAGTTTCAATACCACCACGAAAAGTAATCTTGATACTTTACTCAAGGAAAATCGTTTGATGTCTATTCCCGAATCAAATATTTTTCATCAACATATGCAACAAATTATCCCATTAGATTCACTTGGAAAATTAACAAAATCTGATTATGATACTTTGAAAACTGATTTACAAAATAGAGGATTCAATCATCAAGATTTTGCTGAATTTTCAGCAAGACAAAAAAAAAATCTGAATTAAGCACACCAACTGATAATGATGACGCTGCAACCAAAAATATGTTGATGACAAAATAGAAAAAATACCACATAGCAGAACCGATCTCACTGATTATCTTAACAAAAAACAAGGTGGTAATATCGAAAAGGCTTTGAATTTCAGTAGTGTTCACGGTGCTGACAGACAAATAACAGGCATTTCAGATCAACCATTGAATGGCACTGCTGTTGTAAATGACAATAAATTACAATCTGAATTTGTTAAGAAAGCTGATTTAAGCACTATGCTTAATGAACTAAGTGGAAAGCTTGACATAACATTCAATAGAGAAATAGCTAAAAAATCTAATGAAAATACTGTTGTGCTTTTGGATGGTACATATGCTATGACTGGTAACCTCAACATGAACTCAAAATCAATCATAAACCTAAAAGATCCACAGCCTGATGAAAGATTCCATGCATCAACTGTTAATTACTTTAATAAAACAATAAGTGACAACAATACTTTCATGACAGCAAACTATGAAAAATACGTTGATGACCACATTTCTCGTGGTGTTAGCAGTCGACTGAGTAATGATCTCAGGTATATTATATACGATCCCGGCCAATTTAGCGATGAAGATGCTATCTCTGGGCAAAAACTGGCTGATAATGGTGTCTTTCATGAATTTAATAATCGTGTAAAACCATTCTAAAAAATATAAAAAAGGTTATTATTCATCACGCTTTGGAATTAACAGGTACCAAGCTGATAAATCAGAATATACAGTTGGCATTGAATTATGGTGGAAATCAAATGATATCGATCACAATACATTAAGTTAAAGTGCTACAAGCTCTGTCGAGACAGTCTCAAGACAACTAATGAATAAACTTTCAAACCATGTCAGAAGTATTGTTCATATGACAAAATGGACTGATACAACACCTAATTATTTAATGGTTGACGTTGTGATGAAAAACAAATCAGGTCAGATACATAGTTTTTTACTAGTTATTTGGGTAGTCGTTTATGGTTCTAGAGGTTATCACAATGACTTACCAGTAAAAGATGTTTAAGATAAATTGTATAGTATAGTTCATAATGGTTTTATATATTTCAATGCACCACTAATGATTCGTCAACCAAAAATACCAACCAGCCCAGCCACAAAGTATAATGCAGATGAAACAATAAAAAATATATATTTACACTATATAGACAATCGCCGAAATTTTGTCGCAAGAGCAATCGAATTTCAAAATAGCAGTATATCTTCAATTGATTCAACTCATTTCAGAGTGCATTCTAATGATATCGAAATTCTTAACACAGGTACATACTCACTCAACTTCAGATTTAATTATCGAATTAATAAATCGGGATATTACAATATCCAATATATAGAAACAGGTAAAAGAACATATACAACTACACTACTTGAAAACAGACCAACTAATAGAACTTTAAATGGTTTCGTCATTTTCAATTTTTAATCTGGAGCAAGATTGAAAATAACAACAAATTCATTAAACGCTGTAATTGAAAGAGCTTGTGTATTATATTTAGTTGAATTAGATTAATCTATCCAATATATATGAAAAAAACAAGTAAAATATTCAATTGGAATCACATATCAGACAAACTAACTGAAGACCAAATTGATTAAAATAATGCATAAAATAATGAATAGGAATCATATCATTGGTCAAGTAGCATCCGTTGGATTGATTGGTACTGGAACCATCGTTGGTGGTGTAACACTAAACCCAATTATCCTTGGTATTGTGTCTGGATCTGGAATTGCGTTAAAAACCTTCTTGGAATTAAAGAATTATAAGAAAAATATTGAGATGTGTAAGTTTGCTTTCACATCCTATGAAAAGATATTAACTGAATTGAGGTTATGTTTGAGAGGGCTTCAATTTGATGCGCATGTGTTTTTAAATCATGTCAAAGTCATTGATGAATTGATAATAGACATGTGCCCATTAGCAGACAAATATTCTAAAAAATATGATTCTAAATTTGCTGATTAAGGATCGAATCAATTTCATCTCCAATAAGATTCTTTATTCGAGCCCAATACTTCTTATATTGTTTAATAGTCTTCTTCGATTTCGAGGCTTTTGTTTCATTAGGTGATAAATTCATCATATGAATTAGCTTACCAATGATAAACTTTATTGATATTGTCCGTTTTCTTCCACTTTTTATTTGAAGTTCTATTTATTCAATAAGATCAAAGATTTTAATGATTTTCTTTATATCATTTCGAGATATTTGAATTCTATATTGATCATCAATTTCATAAATAACTTTTTCTATATGGTATTTTCTGATATAAACTGATTTTTTTCGGAATTTATACCTATTGTTATAAAAATCAATGAACTTGCAATCTTCTAAATTATAACCACGAACTAATCCACAATTAATACAAACAAACGAACTATCTCTTAATTTCACATTCTGATTCTCACAACATTTCTCTTCAACAATTTCATTTTCTTTGATAGTTTAATCACAAAAAGGACAATAACGTCTATCATCCTCAAGTAATGCTAAATGAATATTATAATCACATATCTCTTATACTATGAATAAAATAAAAAAAATTAAGCGTTTTAATTTGGAAACAAGATTAAGAAGAAGCCATTTTGAGTCTCTTTTATGATTTTAATTTTTTGTAAAGTTTAAAAATTTCTGTATTCTTGGATTTTGTCATATCAGTTTACAGATTTATTCCAGATCATTTTGTCCAGATCATTTTTGCAGATTAGAGTTATATATTTTTCACGGATTATTTCAGATTTTTAGGCCCGCGGGTTGATGGTCTATACCTCTCAATCCCTCTACTACTCATATATCTCCTGTAAAGCTCAAATTTGTGACAGTTCATTCTTACGAGATGCAAAGGTTTATGATAAATCGATCAGAAACTACCTGAAAGGAGGTTGTCAACGAGGTGACTCAATGGTTAAAAAATAACGATCAACAAGCTTTAGTTCATTCATCATGATCATGTAAGCCAATATTCGTCTACGTATCGTCCGCATTTGAGCCGTTCATATTGACATTTTCAGAACAATTCACTCTTTTTTTTTTTTATTCCGCCAGTGTGAAGGATCCTAAAAACTTCCACAACATAACCTAACTCAAAGACAAGCTGCACGGTCACAGAAGAGAAATGCTGATCGCAACCATTTTTTTTAAAATTATTATTAACGGTTACGAAATGCAAATAACTTCTCCCGTTATTTTCAATGAGGAAAAATAGCGAAAAATGTATTTTCAATCGAAAACGAATAATCAACAATAACAAATAATCACGCCGTCAGTAATGAGTTTAACGATTTGTGGAGTGAAAATTATAATCGATAGATGCACTGCCTTTTATTTTGTTTTATACATTATGTGATTGGTCAATTCCTTTCAAAGCAACCTAAAAATCTATGTGAGAATATTCTCACACTTTTGATGAAAATTTTAACACTTTGCTTCATCCACTGTTAAAAGGTTTGAATAACAACTATTTCATTTCGTTCGATCATTGTTAAAATCGAAATCATGCAGTTGAAACAAACTACTCGTGTCGCAAAAGTTTTAAATTTTTTCGCACGGCAAAACTAGAGGTTTTCAATCAAAACCGCGAGTGGAAAAACGAAAATTTGACCTTTCTTTGCCTCAAGGAACTAGTAAAGATATGGTGATATGGCATTTCATCTAAAGTTTACATGGAAACGAAAAACACAAAGTGACTGCACCTAACATAGCTTTACAAATACAGCAATTTCTAGTTCGTAAAGATCCCGTTATTTTCCACAGTTTTTTGGCAAATTTACACATTTCTTGACGCTGTCATGGCTGATTTCGACGAGGCCTCATTGAAAGCTCTAATTTAAGTTGGGTTGAAGGAAATTAGTCAGGCAAAGAAAATATTAAATAGTAAACAAATGAGGCTTGTATTATAGCACACGATTTCAATGATCTTCATCTATATCGCAAGTTTTATTGCTACTGATCAATTATGAACATTATTATCATTATCATTATTAAAATATTTATTTGTTCCTATAGTTATTGTGATCATCATTCTTATTATGAAAATTGTTTGGAGGAGTAGCTGGTGGTGTCTTCTAGTTAACATCAAGAAAATTTCAAATCAAGTAAGTTATTTTTTTGTTGTCATTAGGTTCTCGCGACTGGCATCATGGGACTTGCTGTAGTCTCCACCCTAGTCCCATCGTCCATTCTGGTGAGATACTATCGAAACAATGATTCACGTCACCGTGTTTTAAATTCTTTTTGCGACGTACAGATGCTCCTTTTTTTTTATTAAAGGAGGTCTTAAAAAATAAACAAGAAACAAAAAGCCAGTTTGCGTAGGGGAAACATAACTTGTTAATTTTAGGGTAAAACTTTCAAGATGCACTATTAGAGAGGTTCTCTCTTGTGCCCGATGACCAAGATCTCTATCAAAACAAGTGTTGGCCTGAAATTAAACTGAAGCTGCCGCAAATCCTTTCATTAAGGCCCAAAGGCTCTCAGCACGTTAGAATCTACTTAATGCTTATTTAATTTCTAATACAAGACCCTTATTGACTCAGATTGATGCCTTGTGGTCGGTTAGCGTGGCTTGCATCGCACTATCTGTGATGGCGGTATACAGCTATCATCGGGGTATGATCCTTGTTCTGACTCACGAGTACCCACCGGAGCTATGTTATTTCGTGGAAGAGGGAATAACTATCTCCCTAACTAATGAAGAGAGGCTGAAGCTTGCCACGTCCTCTCCTCGTGTTTTTTTTTCATCATGGAGATCATGCTTGCTGCTGCACTCGTCAGAGGCACAACCCTCGCAAGCCTCCAGCCCCCGCCAGAATACGAGGTAGGCATTACTAGGCAACATCAAGAAAAAATTCACCTTTATTGTTTGCCAACAAAGGAAAAATGCTTAACATTATGGTGGACGCTGAAGGCGGGTATAATGATGCGAATCTCTTGTCCTGATTACCTAACGTAACCCGCAAAAAAGAGTTTGTATACTCGTGCAGTTACTTCGAGGGAGCAGCCGGAAAAAATAGGATGACGAAGCGTTAAATAAGTTTATTTCGATTTCTTTTCCAGCATAATCCATGCAAACATGACAACCCTAAATGACCAACCGTAAGATAGATACGTGTGAACAATAAAGTCGCAAGATACTGAAGGATTTAGGCCCTTCTTGCTCCCTATATTTCAGCTATACGTAGGATTACTTCGTAATATTCAAACTCTCTTAACACCCGTCAAATGTTCTTCACCATTATTCGTAACGCTTGACGGCTTTCGTTTGGCAAGTAACATTCCTCGTTATATCCCCCGCTCATGGATGGTAAAATTACCAGATGGAGGCACATAAGGACAAACAGTAATAGAACTGCTGATACTATTAGCAGCCTGTTCGCCAAATTCCTCCTTCTTCTTGATGGAAAACCACTTCAAAACATTGTGAAAAAACGTTGCCTCCTCGAAAGTCTTTCAGTGAATGACTTCATGTAAACCTAACGACCGCAAGGAAAAATATGTCAGTAATCCATAGAAATAAACTCGAAAACAGTTCATTCGCCTCAGATCACAACGTGGGAAAAAAAAAAGACCAACTGATAGATCATCAACGCATAGAGGTTTCATTCCTCATGGCAAATCAGTACTTTTTCCTTTGCTGACTTCCATACCTCGGGAAAAACTACATCGGTGAAAGATGTATTCATCGGTGCAGTTAGAACTGGTGCCATGACATCAGTAGCATCCTTTAACAAGCTGACACATAATTTATCAAGTCCAATGGGTTTTCTTTAAGATCTGAGAGCATTATGGACAAAGTTCACTTCGACATCATTTGGGTCGAATTCATATGATACGGTGCTCGAAGTAGGAGAGGAAGGAATATTTCGAAAAGATTTTGTTAAGGCTTTTCCAAAAACATAAAAACATTGAATATCTATATGTACATCTCTATTTATTTCTTTAACATCCTGCGACGGGCGTGATTTATAAACGCGAAATACAAACGTCACAACAAAACATCCGTTCATGCAATTGTTGAATTGTTATGACATCGAAGGTTTTCGCAATATGAACCGGTTGGCAATCGCTTTGCACAATTATCAAAATGCGAATGACAGAAATAAGCCGACGACTCATGTAAGCACATGAATGCAACACAGCTGCACGCGGCCTTACTTCGTAGCCTTATTTTGTATAACGATCAAGCGACTGCACATTCTCAGGGTCTTGAGACGCGTTGGAGTCCCTCCGGCGGATCTTGTCAGAATACTCTTCTGTTGTTTCGGTTTCTTACCTTCCTCGCTTCCTCATTGACCAGCTTGAAGCTATCCAGAAGAAGGCTATGCGAATGATATATCCTGACCTCCACTATCAACAGGCTCTTGCTCAAGCCAACAATACCAGTTTAGAGGATAGACGCGCCCACTTATGTCTTAAAGTGTGGCACAATATCAAAAATAATCCGGCCTGCCAGCTGCACCGTCTCCTCCCTCCCATGCGATCCGAGTGCCACTCTTACCACCTTAGGAGCAGTAGTAGTTCTAGCCGTTTTCAGTATAGAGCAAAACGCTTTGGTTCTAGTCTTTTCCCAGCAATGGCGAAAATTAACTAATCATAAGGTCTAGTTATCTCTTTTATAGTATTTTATTTCCCTCTGAATTGTAAATTATTTATAATAGCCTGTAATCCCAGTCCCTCAAAAACAAGTGTAATTTTATCTACTCTCGTAATATGTATGTAAACACACTGTAATTCATAATTTTATGCCACCGTGTGTAGTTTTTAATAAACCATCATCGTCATCATCATCATCATCATCATCATCACAAACTATTCTTGTTCGTAAGTCCAAGCCTTTCCAAGTAGAACATTTTGCAACTAAGGTCAAAGGAATGAAAATGTTTGGGAAGAAAATTATGAAGGTCCTTTCAATTTCTCAGGTGGTAATAACGGCCATCTTCCTCACGGTTGGTCTGGTGGATCGATATCAACTGGGGCACGACTTCAGCGCAACTTATATGCCATGTTGGATATCTAGCCAGGTAAGAAACTGATACCTCTTGGAATTAAAAGTTCAAAAACATAAAGTATAAATACCGAGGGTTTATGAGCCTTCAGGCCTTACCGTTAGCGTGCTACAAATACAATGTCCAGGTTCCAGGTTCGTGCGTATTTTGTGGATATTGGAGACCTTAAGATCGAGGTTTGGCGATCTCACCGCAAACGGCAAACGGCAAACTGCGGTTCGCCGCTAGCGGTTTCACGTTAGCCGTCTGCCCATATTTGGGACATAAGATTCGCGGGTGGTAGCACTGTTGAATTATGAGAAATTAGTAAAAAAACAAGATGGCTGCTGCCCGAAGGTGATATGTGGATTAATGTGTTTGTTGGATTTATTGATTACTTAACGAGAGCAGAACACTAAATCATTCATCCCCTTTAAATTAGGCAAGACTACAAAGATCTCCTAGACATTATGCAGCTGGACGATAGCAGTTCTGAAGGTTCGTTGTCGAGCAATAAAGATCTCGATTTCTTATTTCTTTAAGCAGCTTTGTATGCTTGGTCATCTGAACAGAGCCATTACTGAAGCAAAATAAGCATTCATGCATTCACATACCATCGGAAATTGGCTTTTGTTTAACCTTAAAGTAATCCAACCGGCAAAACAGTTTTAAGTTTTAACAACAAATAGTCGGCCGCCATGTTTGTTTTCATTCATTCGTTCACTTCTATTTTAGCTGAGAAATCGTCTTCAAAATTACGTTTCTATGAAAAAGAATTCGATAATTAATAAGCGAAAGAGTTCTTAAAAGTAGTCTTTCCTCTCAAGTTTGATGTTTTGGGGGTGCAAAAAACCTTGCGGTAAATCGCTTACTTCTAGAGCGTGGTACAGCTGCATAAAACGTGAACCTGAAACTGCAACCCTGACGGCAAGGCACTGGTCATGTGACTTCTTGACGTTCGCAGTTCGCGGGAAATGCCTAAAAACCTCGATCTTAAGGTCCCTATTGTGTTTTGCTCTTGAACAAGGGTATATAATAATTAGTGTCTGGTTTCACAGTGAATTTACTTATAGGCACGGGACAAATGGAGGCAGGAAATGCTTGGGGCAACCACGATTTATTCGCATGTCTTACCTGAGGAGGAATAAGAACTTGTGTTGTTTTGTATTTCCCTCAGGAGTAATATGAGTCAGCCACGTTTTGCAGATTGACTATATGTCTCCTATGAAGTGCAAATTTGTGGTGCGTTTATTCTTACGAGATGCAACGGTGTATGATAAATCGATCAGAAACTATCCGAAAGGAAGTTGTTAACGTGGCGACTTAATGGTTAAAAAATTGCGATCAACAAGCTTTACTTTGTTTATCACGACAATGTAAGCCAATATTCGTCTACTTATGGTCCATATTTCAGCCGTTCATATTGACATTTTCAGAAGAGTTTTCTGATTTTTTTTTTGCGCCAGTATGAGTGATCCTTAAAACCTCCTCAACATAACCTAACTCAAAGACAAGCTGTGCGGTCACAGTGATGAAAATGCTGATTGTCGCCATTTTTTCAAAGTTACCATTAAAGAAATGCAAATATCTTATCCAGTGTTTTTTTTTTTTAATGAGGAAAAAGAAGAGGCCAATGCACAACAGCTGCATACAGCCTAATTTCGTTGCCTAATTTTGCACAAAGAGCACAAGTTATTGTTGTTCGTAAGTCCAGGCCTTTCCAAGTAAAACGCTTTCGCAACTAAGTTCAAAGGAATGAAAATGTATAGGAAGAAAAAAATGAAGTTCCTTTCAATTTTCCAGTTGGCGATGGCGGCCATCTTCCTCACGACTGGTATGGTAGATCGATATGAAGTGCGGTACTACACCAGCTTAACGTATATGCCATGTTGGATATCTAGCCTGGTAAGAAAACTGATACCTCTTAGAATTAAAAGTTTAAAAAGTACAAATACCGAGGATGTGAGAGCCCTCTGGCCCTACGGTTAGCGCGCTAGACTATAAATCCAACAGCCTAGGTTGGTGCGTAGTTCGGGGATACTGTGTTTTGTTCTTGAAGAAGGGAATATCATAATTGGTATATAATTTCGCAGTGAGTTTATTACAAAGAAAAGCAAATAGGCACGAGACAATTGCAAGTAGGGGGCAGGAAATGCTTGGGGTAACCACGATTTATTCGCATGTCTTACCTGAGGAGGAATAACAACTTGCGTTGCTTCGAATTTCCCTCAGGATAATATGAGTCAGCCACGTTTGGAGATTGACCATATATCTCCTGTAAAGCTCAAATTTGTGACACTTTTATTCTTACGAGATGCAAAGGTTTATAATAAATCGATCAGAAACTACCCGAAAAGATGTTGTCAACGAGGTGACTCAATGGTTAAAAAATAGCGATCAACAAACTTTACTTCGTTCATCGTGATCATTTAAGCCAATATTCGTCTACGTATGGTACGCATTTGAGCCGTTCATATTGATATTTTCAGAGCAATTCACTGTTTTTTCCCCGCCAGTATGAGTGATCCTAAAAACCTTCACAATATAACCTAACTCAAAGACAAGCTGCATGGCCACAGAAGAGAATTGCTGATCGCAACCATGTTTTTTTAAATTATCATTAACGGTTACGAAATGCAAATAACTTCTCCCGTTTTTTTCAATGAGGAAAAAATAGAGAAAAATGTATTTTCAATCGAAAAAGAATACTTAACAATAACAAATCATCACGCCGTCAGTAATGAGTTCAACGAATTTTCGAGTGAAAGGTATAATCGATAGATGCACTGCCTTTTATTTAGTTTTATAAATTATATGATTGGTCGATTCGTTTCAAATCAACCTGTAAATCTCTCTGAGAATATTCTCACACTTTTGGTGAAAAGTTTGACGCTTTGCTTCATTCACTGTTAAAAGGTTTGAAAAACAACTTGTCGCGACTATAACTACATTGTTTTAGTTCAATTTGTACGCTTTACGTACCCATGATTGACATCATGTGATAATGACGTAATTCGAAAACCTCGTGGTGTTGTTGTTTTTTGGTTTTGGTTTTAGTCGCCATTTTTGTTTAATGTAAAGATTCGTTTGGAATCAGAATACAGTTCTCAAACGCCAAAGAGTGTTTGGTCAGTGGTACGATCACTTTAGGTGACACAACTATTTCATTTCGTTCGATCATTGTTAAAATCGAAATCATGCAGTTGAAACAAAACTACTCGCATTGCAAAAGTTTTAAATTTTTTCGCACGGCAAAATTGGAGGTTTTCAATCAAAACCGAGAGTGGAAAAACGAAAATTCGACTTGTCTTTATGTCACGGAACTAGTAAAGATGTGGTGATTTGGCATTTCATCCAAAGTTTATATGGAAACGAAAACCACAAAGTGACTTTACCTAACATAGCTTTACAAATATAGAAATTTCCAGTTTGTAAAGATACGGTTATTTTCCACAGTTTTTTGGCAAATTTACTCATTCCTTAGCGCTGTTAGGGTTGATTTCGCCGAGGCCTCATTGAAAGCTCTAATTTAAGCTGGGTTGAAGGAAATTAGTCAGGCAAAGGAAATATTAAGTAGTAAACAAATGAGGCTCGGATTCTAGCTCACAATTTCAATGATCTTCATCCATATCGCAAGTTTTATTGCTACTGATCATTTATGAATATTATTATTATTATCGTTTATAAATATTTATTTATTGCTATAGCTATTGTGATCATCATTCTTATTATGAAAATTGTTTGGAGGACCAGGTGGTGGTATCTTCTAGTTAACATCAAGAAAATTTCAAATCAAGTAAGTTATTTTTTTGTTTTCATTAGGTTCTCGCGACAGGCATCATGGGACTTGCTGTAGTCTCCACCCCAGTCCCATCGTCCATTCTGGTGAGACACTATCGAAACAATGATTCAAGTCACCGTGTTTTAAATTCCTTTTGCGACGTACAAATGTTCCCGTTTTTTTTATTAAAGGAGGTCTTAAAAAGTAAACAACAAACAAATGCCAGTTTGCTTAGGGAAACATAACTTGTTCATTTTAGGGTAAAACTTTCAAGATGCACTATTAGAGAGGTTCTCTCTTGTGCGCGGTGACCAAGATTCCTATCAAAACAAGTGTCGGCCTGAAATTAAACTGAAGCTGCCAGAAATTCTCTCATTAAAGCCCAAAGGCTCTCAGCACGTTCGAATCTACTTACAGCTTATTTAATTTCTAATACAAGACCCTTATTGACTCAGATTGATGCCTTGTGGTCGGTTAGCGTGGCTTGCATCGCACTATCTGTGATGGCAGTATACAGCTATCATCAGGGTATGATCCGTGTTCTGACTCACGCGTACCAAATATACCCATGTCATTTCGTGGAAGAGGGGTTAACTATCTCCCTAACTAATGAAGAGAAGCTGAAGGTTGCCACGTCTTCTCTCCTCGTGTTTTTTTTCATCATGGAGATCATGCTTGCTGCTGCACTCGTCAGAAGCACAACCCTCGCAAGCCTCCAGCCCCCGCCAGAATACGAGGTAGGTTTTACAAGGCAACATCAAGAAAAAATTCTTCTTTATTGTTTGCCAACAAAGGAAAAATGCTTAACATTATGGCGGGCGCAGAAGACGTGCAAAATGATGCGAATCCCGTATTCTGATTTCTTAACATATCCCGCAATAAAGAGTTTGTATACTCGTGCAGTTACTTCGAGGAAGCAGCCGGAAAAATTAGGATGACGAATGGTTAAATAAGTTTATTTCGATTTCGTTTCCAGCATAATCAATGCAAACATGAGAAACCTAAATGACCAATCGTAAGGAAGGTACGTGTGAACAATAAAGTCGCAAGATACTGAAGGATTTAGGCCCTTCTTGCTCCTTGTATTTCAGCTTTACGTAGGATTACTTCGTATAATTAAAACTTTCTCTCACGCTGGAAATTGTTTCAGAACCTATAAGACTCGATCAAGTTTGACACAAACAGAAGTCAAGACTGGAGAAAATTGGTCTCATAGATCATTTTCAAGATCTTGATGAATATCACAAGTCAATTAGAAGAGGTAATAATTAAGAATTGTTTCATGCTTAGCGTGCGTCTATCGAGTTATGGATGCACGCGGGGAGTTTGGAGAGCACGAGAGAAGCGCAAGAGTTGCTCAAGGCGCAGTCGAGAGCAACTCTAGCTTCTTGAGTGCTCTCCAAACTTCCCAAGTGCATCCATAACTCGATAGACGCACAGCTAAAAGCATGAAACAATTCTTAATAAAATACGAAAACAATTTGGGCGCTGAATGACGTTTTTGTAATGTTTTTTAAATGAAAGTTGCCCGAAAATGTTGGCGTCTCCGATTGTTTTGTTGATTTTGTAATTAAATGGTTTTCGGTAGGAATTACAAATGTAACCAAAAAAACGTCATCAACAGAGACGTTTACCTTTAAAAGTCGCCACAATCCAATTTGTAGTCTTCTTAGTTCTTGCTGAATGTCTTTCAGCTAAAATTTGCTCCAGCTCCTGTTCTGATAAATTCGGGAAACGGGCCTGTTGTGTTTCGCTTTCGTATAGTGCTTGTTGGCTTGATTACTTGCGGGAAGGTCGAAAGCCGAAGAAAAGTTTGGTTGGCCTTCGATTTACTATTATCGCTTTCCGAAACTTTAACTTGAGGAACTCACACGACGGAAATTTTGCAGCTATTTTGAAACTGCACACGTCATTTTATTGAGCACGGCCGTGCGTACATAAGGATTTTGTTCATGTTGACGCAATAGGAATTAGATAGGACCAGCGCGCGCGCTATGTTATAATAAATGATTCTTACCTTTTTTTAAATGCTGTTATTGTTTTTTTTTTTTAGCTGCACCGTTTTCATCTACCCAGAGGAAGTTCAAATACTCTTCAATCTGAGTGCGAATGTTAGTCATCGCCCCCCTTTGTGTCTGTAACAGGATACTTAAATGAAAGAAAACCTTTGTCATCATACATCTTTTGACAGCAACAGTAATAATAACAACAATAATAATAACAATAACAACAATTGCAATGGGAGTAATGCAATAATGCAATAATAATACATTGTGTCTGCGTTAATAAATACAACTTTACACGATCATTTGCTCAGACGACTCTTAGCTAAACAGTTGGTGTATGTAATAGTACTAGGTGCTGTCTAATTTGGATATTATTGGATGAGAAAAACTCTGAGGACGGCCAAAATTGGATATGGCCGTCCTCAATTGGCTGTCAGTGAAGTTGATTGAGTCCAATGCTTTCCCCAAAATTGGGCAAGCAGTAATCCTCCTACTTATCAATTATATAACTGGTCAGTTAGAAGGTAGTAATTCAGTTGTAGGCATTCTCAGTCAAGCTATTATTCTGTAATTTTTTTTAAACTTTCCAATCCAATTCCTAATCGGACAGTTTTAAAATATTAAAGAATAATAGCCATGCTGACAAGTTTTGATTAACTACCAGCTATACAATTAGATCACTTATAAATATGATATTTTATCTATTTTACTAATTTTAACCGACATTGAAATGCTACCTAATAAACCCAAAGAAATATAAGAATCCAACATATGGATTCTCATATTCTACTAAATCCTCTTTGTATGTGTGTAATTGGTTCTACTCTTATTCCCGTTTCGAATGCAGCCTTCTGATTGGATTCACTTCCTCCGCTCTTCGAGCCTACGTTACCAGCGATTTTGTGTGTATTTTAAAGCGCGCAAGAAGTAGAGAAAACCATACTTGTCGAACACGTATGAAATCTTCTTCACCATTATTCTTAAGGGTGGACGGCTCTCGTTTGGCAAGTAACGTTCCTCGTTGTCCAGGCTTTTCCAAAAACATAGAAACATTAAATATCTATATATACATCTCTACTTATTTCTTTAACATCCTGCGACGCGCGTGCTTTATAAACGCGAAATATAAACGTCACAAGAAAATAATCGTTGAATTGTTATGACATCTATGGTTTTCGCTGTATGAACCGGTTAGCAAAGCTTTGCATAATTATCAAAATGCGAATGACAGAAATAAGCCGACGACTCGTGTAAGCACATGAACGCAACACAGCTGCACGCACGCTTATTTCGTAGCCTTATTTGGCATAAAGATCACAAACTATTCTTGTTCGTAAGTCTAAGCCTTTCCAAGTAAAACGTTTCTGCAGCTACGATCAAAGGAATGGAAATGTTTGGGAAGAAAAGTATGGAGGTCCTTTCAATTTCCCAGGTGGTGATGGCGGCCATCTTCCTCACGATTGGTATGGTGGATCGATATAAAGTGGGGTAGCGCACCAGCGTAACTTATTTGCCATGTTAGATATCTAGCCTGGTAAGAAACTGATACCTCTTAGAATTAAAAGTTAAAAAACATAAAGTATAAATACCGAGGGTTTATGAGCCTTCAGGCCTTACTGTTAGCGTGCTACAAATAAAAAAGTCCAGGTTCTAGGTTCGTGCGTATTTTGTGGACATTGCGTTTTCTTCTTGAACAAGGGAATATAATAATTAGTATATAGTTTCGCAGTGAGTTTACTTATAGGCACGGGACAAGTAGGAGGCAGGAAATGTTTGGGGTAACCGCGATTTATTTGCATGTCTTACCTGGGGAGGAATGAGAACTTGTGACTGATATTTTGTATTTCCCTCAGGAGTAATATGTGTCAGCCACATTTGCAAATTGACTATGCGTCTCCTGTGAAGCTCAAATTTGTGGCGCTTTTATTCTTACGAGATGCAACGGTTTATGATAAGTCGATCAGAAACCACCAAAAAGAAAGATGTTAACGTGGTGACTTAAGAGAAGCCGCCAGAATACTTCGAGAATCGAAAATCAGTGACGAAATTTCGAATTTTTTTTATTTTACCAAAACATCCCTTTCTGGGAACTAGTTTCGAAAAAAATATTTTAAAGTTCCGGCGATCTTTTTTTTTCCGGCTGAAATTTAAAATAGTTTGAAAATTCGCTAAAATAGCCGTTTTCACCTTGCCTAAACGGTCAAATCGTCACTCAACTTTAGAAAGATGTTGGCAGCGCTAAACAAGTCCATTCACCATCAAACTTTGCACAGCAATTATAATATCACTGCACAATAACAGCATTTAAAAATTTTTTTGTAATTCTATTTGGTATGGGTTTCATCGCCGTTTTTATAAAGGTATATTTTGCACGTCTTTTTGGGAGACAAACTGAAGGCTAACTTTGACGGGTTTAAACGACACCTGGTACCTAAAATTTCGACATTAAAACCATATCAGACGAGAGCTCATTTACCAAACTATACACTTGGAAAGTTTGGCCGTTGGAAATGAAGTCTCGTCTCGGTAGTTAAATAAAACGTGATGCCACCCAAGCGCCAAGTGAGCGTGCAGAATTCGATGTTCATTTCAAGCTCTTTAGAGTCAATCTATCCGCGCCAAAATTCAGGAAACTAATTCGAAACTTTTCAATCATTTGAACCAAATGAAGGCCCAAAAACTTGACCAACTTTATATCGGTCCCCAAATCGCTAACCACTCATCACCAGAAAACCTCAAAACTGTAGTTGCCATTCCAGAAAACCCCTCACTTTCCGATTCAGAAAAATCTGTCCTTAGTAAGGGCCTAACTTTCGGTCCCATTTCTAAAACAACGGACGAATTCTCAATTAAACAAGACGTAGAAAAATTCCTTCACCGCGTTCAATTAAAAACCTTTTTTCACAACAAAGAGGATGATTCTAACAACTCGAACAAAGACACTTTCGAAACACTTCAGACTCGAAAGTCTAAATGGACTCCCCCAGAGGGCCAATTCGCATCATTAGACTTTTTTATCAAAAAATGCCGCCACGATATCAACAAACTCAATTTCAAACGTATTACCAAATTTTCTGATCTCTCTTCTGAAGAGTGGTCGGCTCTAAAAAGTCTTAGAAAACGCAAAGACATAGTTATCAAAGCGGCCGATAAGGGCGGCTCAGTCGTTGTTTGGCGCACCGACCTCTACCAAAAAGAAGCTTTGCGGTAACGTTCTGACACCTCTTTTTATCAAAAGGTCGACAAAGACCTCACTGCCAGCAATCAAAACTCCGTCAAGAATACGATCAACCAACTCATAACTAAACAAGAATTGCCAGCCACAGCAAAAATCTCATCATAACCACTCCTAGAACCTCTCGTATTTACTTTTTACCTAAAATTCACAACCCTAACAACCCGGGTCGGCCCATTGTCTCGGCTTGTAGTTGCCCTACCGAACTTATCTCCAGCTATCTAGACAAAATTATGGCTCCCATCGTCAAAACTTTACCATCATACATTATAGACAGCCAACACGCTCTTCAAATTTTTCGAGACTTTAATTTCCCTGGCCAAAACAAACTTCTTTTCACCATGGATATTACGTCTCTTTACACTGTCATTCCTAATGGCGAAGGCCTTCTGGCCCTTTAACATTTTTTTGATCAGCGTACTGATAAGGAACCTAAATCTGAAACACTACTACGCTTAGTCGAACTAGTGCTCACACTCAATTGTTTTTCATTCGGAAACAACTTCTTCAAACAAACCAGTGGTGTAATTTATTCGTGTTTTTCTTGTTGCCATGTCCCCACCAATAACGTAGCTCCATTTTCTGCCTTTAAAAGCACACACAACCCACAATTCCTCTATTCGCTCCAAGGAAGGGCTAACGCTCGAAACGTCACCTTTTGTAATTGTTACGGTGGCCAATTTACCATTTCAACTTTGTTGACATATCCAAATTATTTCGTTACCCCCACCGAAGCAGCCCCAAACAGTTTCTTTCGAAACTTTCAGCCTTTATTCATAATTATAGAGTCACTTTGTCGAAAAACACAGAAAAAATTAAATGACCATGAAACGGCGTGAGCATCGTTGTGTTTCTTCTGTGAAGCTGTGAATGTAAAGCAAAATAGTTTTCAATCTTTTAATCTTTCTTAATCACGTTTTAAGTGCCAGCGTGTCTCTGAACACATGTTATAATAAAGTTCAGATATAATACGTGGTGTAATTGGTTGAAAGGGCGTGCTCTATTTAAACAATAGAGTGTTTCTGTCGAGGAACTATCGGCTGATAGTTGCCCCGCGGAAAATTGATGTTCCTAAAACAAATATTTGCCCGAGAAGCGGAGTTTCAAGGGCAAATATGCAAGTTTTAAGAACATCAAATTTCCAAGGGGCAAATATCAGACCGATAGTTCCGAGACATAAACACTCTATTGTCTTTATTGTTCACCACTAAATTTTCTTCCGCGCACCAGTTGAAAAACAGTCAAAACCCACCAAAATACAGATCAATCAAATGTTTATTCATGCGTTCAGCCTGTCACAAATGTCAATAACTCGCAACCGGACATTGGCTAAATAATACGAGAAAATTTTTCACGGACGGGCACTATCCATCCGGGTAATTTCCGCGGACGGGCACTATCCATCCGGGTATTTTCCGCGGGCAGGCACTATGGGCTGATAGTGTCACACCACGGATGAACACTATCGCGTCATGTGATCGATTTAAACCAATAAGAATCGGAGAAAATTTAGTGGTGAACTATAACAGAGTTTATAGTTCACCACTAAATTTTCTCCGGTTCTTATTGGTTTAAATCAATCACGTGACGCAATAGTGTTCATCCGTGGAGAGACACTATCAGCCCATAATGCCTGCCCGCGGAAAATACCCGCATGGATTGTGCCCATCCGCGGAAAATACCTGGATTGATAGTACTCATCCGTGAAAAGTTTTGAATAGTTTGACGGCCGTGATGTTAGGCAGATCAGAAAAACAGTGACTTTTTAATTCTGACAGGTATAACGTATTATTTAGCCAATATACGGTTGCGAATTATTGACATTTGTGACAAGCTGTAGGCGCGGAAGAAAATTTAGTGGTGAAGAATAAAAACAATAGAGTGTTCATGTCTCGGAACTATCGGTCTGATAGTTGCCACTTGGAAATTTGATGTTCTTAAAACTAGCATATTTGCCCTCAAAGCTTCGCATCTCGGGAAAATATTTGTTTAAAAAACATCAAATTTCCGCTGGGCAACTATCAGCCGTTATAGTTCACCATTAAATTTTCTCTGGTTCTTATTGGTTTGAATCGATCACGTGACGCGAGTAAATAAACGAGTAGAGTAGCCAATGTACGGTTGCGAATTATTGACATTTGTGAAAAGCTGTAAACGCGGAAGAAAATCTAGTGGAGAACAATAAAAACAATAGAGTGTTTGTGTCTGGGAACTATCGGTCTGATAGTTGCCCCTTGGAAATTTGATGTTCTTCAAACTAGCGTATTTGTCCTCGAAGCTTCGCTTCTCGGGCAAATATTTGTTTTAAGAACATCAAATTTCCGCGGGGCAACTATGAGCCGATATTTCTTCGACAGAAACACTCTATTGTTTAATTTGAACATGGAGTTGAAGCTGTCACGCCATCTGCCAATTTGTAACATGGCGGACCAAATGCCGAATTTTACTCTTGGGTTTTTATTCCACCCAGAAGTCCTCTACGACCTAGAAGACGAAAGGGAAAACGAGCTGTTAGCGTCGATCGATTTGCGACCTACCCTTTAACTGGAAGTGAGGGTTCCAACAAAGTTAATTACGAAAACAATGAGCGCGGCGGCAATTTAAACAGGAAAAGATTTGAAAACATGTCAAGTGCCGCAATAGACGAGATAATTGTAACAACAGAAACGAAGAAAACTAAACAATCCACCAAATGGGCCATCCGAGTTTTTGAAGGTGAGTTTTTTGTTGCAAAAATATAATAAATGCCGTATGAAAACCTCGAATAGAGTGGACGCACATTTGCCAAACTTTCTTGCCAAAAAAAAAACAATCAAAGAAAGCGGACGATTTTAAAACTGGCTAGCACACACACGTTTCTAACCAACAACTATAACTTTCTCCAGAAAATGAACACCAAAATGCAAATGAAAATCTTTTTTTTTTTGTTGCGGTTTTTTAATAGCTTGGTGTAGTGAAAGAAAAGTTGCCAAGAAACTCCTCGAAATGAGCAACAAAGAGCTTGACCTATCCAGAAGTTAAATCCTGCCTGCGAAACACTTTTTCAGTACCCAAAGCGACCCGTGAAATCTTAAGTTAAAGTTTGGTACGACAACTAGCCCCTGGGGGTCAACAAAATTGAAGGAATAATAAAAGAAACTTCTAAACTAGCGTCTCTATCGAGAATCTACACTAACCATAGTTTATAATAAAGTTCAGATATAACGCGTGCTGTCATTGGTTAAAAGGGCGTGCTCTATCAGAGTATAGAACATGGAGTTGAAGCTGTTACGCCATCTGCCAATTTGTAACATGGCGGACCAAATGCCGAATTTTTCTCCCGGGTTTTTATTCGACCCGGAAGTCCTCTACGACCTAGAAGACGAAAGAGAAAATGAGCTATTAGCGTCGATCGATTTAGAGGATACTGTCAATGACAATGCGACCTACCCTTTAACTGAAAGTGAGGTTTCCAACAAAGTTAATTACGAAAACAATGAGCGCGGCGGCCACTTAAACAGGCAAAGATTTGAAAACATGTCAAGTGCTGCAATAGACGAGATAATTACAAGAGCAGAAACAAAGAAAACCAAACAATCCACCAAATGGGCTATCCGAGTTTTTGAAGGTGAGTTTTTTCGTTGCAAAAATATAATAAATACAATATGAAAACCTCGAATAGAGCGGACGCACATTTGCTAAATAGGCCATTTTACAGTTGTGTACTTAGTTGCCAAGCCTTTGATTCAGAGTGAGGCTAAAAATGACCTTGTTGTGATAGAGACCTGTATCTAGTTAGCATGATAACAAAGTGATTTACGTATATGAGAACGATCCTTCGCAGTAAAGCACTATTTGAGCAATAGTGAAAATCAAACCTGAAAAAAATTTCAGGCCTGTACGGGATTCGAACCACTGACCTCTGCGATACTAGTGCAGCGCTCTACCAATTGAGCTAACAAGCCAACTGGGAGCAGGCCATCAAATTAATTCGACATAAACCCGTAGATGATAAATCAAACAACAACAAACATATGAAACATATGTATGAACTGCGGTTATGAAACGTTTATATACGTTTCGAATTTTTTTCAGGTCTGATTTTCACTATTGCTCAAATAGTGCTTTACTGCGAAGGATCGTTCTCATATACGTCTCATAACCGCAGTTCACACATATGTTTCATATGTTTGTTGTTAAAGTGATTTACATTTGAAAGGCAGCAAGGTTTGTATCATAGCAAGGTCATCTCTAGCCTCACTCCTATTCAAAGGCTTGGCAACCAAGCACACAACTGTAAAATGGACTATTTTCTTGCCAAAATAAAAAAAAAATCAAGGAAAGTGGATAATTTTAAAATTGGCTAGCACACACACGTTTCTAACCAACAACTATAACTTTCTCTCGACAATGAACACCAAAATACAAATAAAAATCTTTTTTTTCGTTGCCGTATTTTAATAGCTTGGTGTAGTGAAAGAAAAGTTGCCAAGAACCCCCACGAGATGAACAACAATGAGCTTGACCTAAATCTCCGCTACTTTTACGCAGAAGCACGAACAAAAGATGGTGCATTGTATTCAAGGTTATCCCTTCTTGGATTGCGAAATGCAATTGAAAGATACTTCAACAACCCGCCATTTAACAGGGGAATCTCTACATCAAAAGGCACAGATTTCCAAGCATCAAACAAGCTCCTTCAGAGTCAGATAAAGCTAAACAAGCGCGAGAACAAAGAAAATACAAAACACAAACCTCCAATTCCAGTAGCAGACCTCCAAAAGTTGAAGTCGTCAAATACAATCCGGGGAGACAATCCTTGGGGTCTTCTGCGGAATATCTGGCTTCATATAACCTAGTACTGGTGTCGTCGAGGACGCGAAGGTCTACGACAGTTGACGAAGCAAAGCTTCCAGTTCTTATTAGACGACAACGGACGGGAATATGTTTGAATGACCCATGACGAGGCTACTAAGAACCATCCAGGGGGGATTGAAGACATCAGCAGCGTAGAAAAGGAGGCCAGGATGTATTCAACATCAGAGGATCCACTTTTTGACGGCCTCAAGTGCCTCAAGAACTATCTCCTGAAGTTAAATCCTGCCTGCGAAGCACTTTTTCAGTACCCGAAGCAAACCGTGAAATCTGAAGATAAAGTTTAGTACGACAACAAGCCTCTAGGGGTCATCAAAATTAAAGGAATGATGAAAGAAATTTCTAAACTAGCGTCTCTTTCAAGAATCTACACGAACCATACATACATACATACATACATACATACATACATACATACATACATAACTTTATTTGATAACGCAGGTTAAAATTTGCGCAACTTTACAGCTGATGTGGACCTGCCTAAACTAATTAGTCTATAATTATATAAAATACAGATATGATAAAATTTATAAGTTGAATAAATTAAGTAAACCATAAAATTTTAGTAATAGTGAAAATTTGGTTTCATGTTTTGTATAACATTACCTCCCTTTTCAAATTAATATTCATGACAGTTTGCTTGGATTGTTTTAAGTTATATTTAAAAATAGATAAATTTGGAGAATCTTTAACATTATCGGGAAGTGCATTCCATGCTACTGCAGATCTATGAGCAAAGGACCTACGACCCAGTTCGGTTTTGGGCCTATTAAGTACAACATTCAGGGATTTCCTTAGGTTATAGCTGTTAGAGTTCTTGGTCACCAAACAATTAATTTCCCGCAACCCTAAATTATAATAAGCACTATATGTAATAGTTAAGATACGTAGCTTATAAAATACGCTAAAGGCATCCAGCCAACCTTAGAAAGTACATCATTATCCTCAAAACTAAAGTGTGTCAGAGCCACTGCAATCACGCTGTGGTCCAACGCGCAAGTTCCATCACGGCACATAATGGCGATCTCTGGTCATCGCTGTGAGGCTAGCCTGAGGAATTACAACACTCGTCCATCAAGTGAACAGCTAAGGGCTTGTTCAGATATCCTCTTTGGTGCATTGAATGGACGACCATCGCAGCCAAGTTCCTCTGATGCAGCCACCAGTTCAGAAAATCCTCCCGCTGCTGTAAATTCGACCGTTGCTTATTCACAGAACAACACAGCGCAGCAGTTTGTCAAGTTCCAACCACAAGCTTTAAGCAGTTTGTTTTCAAATTGTCACTTTGATAACGTCCAGGTTTTCATGGGCCAAAATTCGGTCAGATTTCATTGACCATGTTACTAAAGATACTGGTTTTTGTACGCAAAAAATGCACATTTATGCATTCGAATTATTAAGTAACATTTGCGATTCTTCGTGATGGCTTTTAATGGTTTGACATTTTGACAGCTTTGGTCTTGTTCATCCAATCAAATTAGGTTGGCTATTCTAACAAGGATTCTGATTGGCTTATTGTAAGCGTGCTCTGTCAGAGTATAGAGCATGCTGACGACACTGTTGTTCGCTTTGAAAATAAAGTTTGTTTGGAAACTGCAAGTAATGTGTGAGGAATTTAACGGATTCTTTATTATAAAACAAATAGAGAAGCCTTGACTGTGCTCTGTTCTGTAGTAAAGCACTTGGGAAGCGGCTAGAGCACTCAAGAAGTGGGGAGAAACACTCGACTACGTCTCGTGTTTCCCCCTACACTTCTCTCGTGCTCTAGATGCTTCCTGCGCGCTTTACTACAGAACAGAGCACAGTCAAGGCTTCTCTATTTGTTAAATTAACACAGCTGATGGGATTTACAAACTTCAGAACATTTCGAAAACAATCACAGTGTTGGCTAAAAAACGCCGCTACTTACACTTAAATTAATGATGTATTGATTTGCTTCTTATCAAATATACACAAAAATTTTCGTGCTTAAATGAAGAAAAAGAAGGCTATTTGGATCATTCACAGCATTCATGGCATAGACAACGTATGCAATTTATCAAGTTTATTGACCTGTGCTGACCTGAGCCGTGACGCTTAACATGTTCAGGTAAACAAAGAATCGCCTCAAATTCTTTTATTTCTGCTTTAAAAATCTTGGGTGAAAGAACAATATAAAAATCTGTCGAGGAATCTATCATCACATTTTTTAAAGAACTTTCAGAGAATTATTTTTGTGAAAATGTAATGTCGCGTAAATGGCCTTCTTGAATGGCAGGGATTCACCCATGAAATCCAGTTGTGCAGTCAAGGAAGTCCTGAAGTTGTGGCTATCATGCAGGATGCTCTGAAGACCCTAAAGCTGAGCACGGGGAAGTAACGAAGGCATATTTCAGGCAAGACAACGCCGGTTGCTATCATTTATCATGAACGATCCTAGCGTGTCCACCAGGTGATCTGTGACGTCATTGCGGGGGCCTGGGGAAAAATTAATGCCATATTCCATAACCAACGCGCGCACCAATTCAATCTGTTTTCGAAGCATGGTGGCCGGTCGTATGCCATGTGAGAAAGTTTGCGACAAAGAAATGTTCTGAAAGACAGCTAGTGTTCTGAAAGGTGAAAATTTTACTTACTTGGATGGCTTCTGTGAGTTCAATGCTGGGATAGTACTCTCGACTCAGCGCTCGATTCTTTCCCGCAAAAGAGAGTGTTTTCAAAATTTCATTTCCATCAGGGAGTACATTTTGACGGCGTACTCAGTTTTATTGTGCGATGGTAATGTGCTTAAGAGACGTACACAAGCGAACTACCCGGCTCTGACGAGAGTCGGATCTTTGAAGACCGGATACCTTTCCTCGGGATTTCCATGGACGTTCGAGCTTGGTTGGTAAGTTGCCTGAAGGCCTCCATCGGCTGCTCGCTTCAAGGATGGAATTTTTTGTAGCAGCTCTTTCAACTGGCTCAGTTGAGGCTCATTTTGACGCATCAGTCCCACCGTAATCCGGTATGGTGGTTTTTCACTTGCCAGGATACATTCCTCCGTCCATTTGTCACTCGATTTCTGGTTGACTTCTGCTTCAATAATACAACTCTGCCTTCGAACCTTCCTCTCCAACTTTGGTAATGACATGACATCTAGACTCAAGGAATCTTCAGTCATGAAGATGAACAGACTTGCAAAGTTGTGTAGCACACAAATACTCTTTTAAACTGTAAAAATTCCAGATATTATTGTGGTATCCAGTATCAGTTGGGTTATATACTATACCCAATTTATGTAAAATATAGATTATAATTTTTACAGGAATTTTAGTGAAAGGGTGCAAACTTGTGATAGGCATACATGTTATTTCCTAATTTTAAAAGGACTTTGATAAATTTTTGAACATGTCGCTTTACACATTTTGTTTTTGCTATTCTTATTGTGTAGTTCCAGTAACAAGCCATTATCCGCCCCCCCCCCCCCCTCCACAGAAAGCAAATGAAAATTCCTGGGGGTCTCATTCTCAAATACCAAAACCTATAAAAAAATATTGGAGATTTTTCAGAATTTCTGGAGGGTGGGGGTGCTTATAAAAAGTCCCTTCCATGGGGGAGATATCAAATTTTACGGAGCTACACATTTTGTAGAAATATCCATGATCACCCTACAGACCCCTACCTCTATTGTTGCAAGGAAAGCAAAGCTAAAGACAACTTCCTGGTGCCTAAGTGTGTTAAATCAAAAAAAATTTCTGTGGATGAGATATAGATATTTTCTGGCACAATACAATCACTATTGATGTGAACTAGTTTGGAAAAGGCACATTTTACCTGCTGCAATTTTGCAATTCGCAAACATAGTGTTTCAGGTGAGTGAAACCCAAGGTGAGCAGTACCAGGGTAGTACTCCGAAAAGGCTGTACCATTCAAATTTTTATGCCCAATGTTCCTAAGATTTTGTTTTGCCATCTCTCTGCACTTTTCTTTAGTGGGGGCTTTTCCACATAGTTCATTCTCGAATGTTTTTTTTGGCAACACTCTGCATCTAACTGTCCAAACTGGTTCTGGACAGATTATCTTAATGTCACCCAGTTGGCTCTGGGGCTTCTGGGATTGGATAAGTAGATTTGGCAGATGAACTGCCAGTAGATAACCTCCTTTCCTCACCATCCCCACAAGTGTATCTTAGACTAATAATTTTTATTTCTTGCCCAGTCAGTGGATGTTTAATTGTTTTTAGCTCTTGAAGCTGTTTGTAAACAGCATGACCACATTTTTTTTGTTGCCTCATAGTCATCATTCCCCAACCAAAGGGCAACAGTCAAAACTGTGCTAAGTAAATTGTAAGGCTCAACTAGTTTCACTCCTACACTGGTTTCTGCGGTAAAATGATGAGACCATTTAAGCCACGGAAAACCATCTTTGTAATCCGTTAGAATCAGATGATTGTTGGGTGTATTTATTACACTCTGAGTTCCAGGTTGGGCAAGAAACAATGAAATGTACTTTTCAATGTCAACATGGCCTACAACCACTTCTCCAAATTCATTAAATTCTAGACCAATGTGTTTCAGTAATTCTTGGCAGGTGTCATTCAGATTACCAAAAATCTCATCTTTACTTAAAATTGGATTGATGCCAATGGCCACTTCCACTTTCCCCACTTGTTTCTTAGTGCATCTTGTGTTTCCTTTTGTCCAATTGCTAGGGACCCGACAATTCCACAAGAAAATTCCAAAAATGCAGAGTGCTGTTGTTTAATTACACAAGGCATAACAACATCTTGAAAAAAGAACCATTGTCACTTTCAAGGAGCCAGTTGCAAAAATTAGGTTTGTTCTTTTGAACTATTTCAGTGAACACTTGCCTCTGGTTATAGAAACCACTGCTTGGTGAGGGCTCTGGACAAAGCAGTGCTTAAAGTTCTGGGTAGCGCAGAAAAAGTTCATCTCTGAACTTGCATAATTTGCTATGAAATCATGATTTCCATCAGTTCCTTGCAGTAAAAAGTCCACAGGTGACACAATTTTTGCAATCTTTGGTACAACTAAATCCACAAGTTCTTCATCGTTTAGACAGTTCAGCAGTTCACTGACCCTTTGCTTCCTGGAATAAGGATTGCTCTCGTCCTCTAGAAATTTTTCTGCGCATTGTCTTAATGAAACCCGTTTCCGAGAGGTTGACAAGCCATCCAGTTTGTGCTCTGGATAAAGACGAAGATGTTCGTTTAAATTCTTTTTGTTTTTCTAAAATTTACCAGTTTTGAAATGGGCAATGAAGTCGAATTACTGACTCGGCATGAAGCACATTTTCCTTTGCTCGATAAGACATCCAAACAAACAATAAAAGTCACAATAAAAACAATTAGCCGGCAAAAGAAACAATACATACTTAAAAGTACTTTAAATGCTGAATATCGCCGCGTTAAAAAGCCCGCGATAATGGAACTGACTTCGAAAGAGCAACGAAGGCTCGATCAAAACTTCTTTAAAATCAGCACATATAAAAAATAAAATCAACACAAACACACCATTCCCAGAAACAATGTAGCTTTAATACGAATAACATTTACTGTTGATAAAGCGAATGCCCGATCCATTACATAAGTAAGCAGAAGTGAGAAATAAAAAAGCAAACTTCATACAATGCATGAGTACATCGAGCTTACGTTTGGATTGTCTGCAAAGTTCATCGCCAAAAGCTGTCAAAGTATTTAACCACGCAGACACGAAGTTTCTCACGGCAGTAGCTGCATTGTTCAAACTGCCAATGACAAGTCTTCTCCCTTGTTAAAGTGCGAAAGTGGTTAGCTACATCGACCTCACATCCCGCCGACCGGCCGCCATGAAAACAGATTGAATTGATGCGCGCGTTGGTTTATGGGATACGGCATTAAAACTTCCTTTCCCCAGGCCCCCGCAATGACGTCACAGATCACGTGCCAGCCATTGCAGAATCTATTGGTGTCAAAGTTATAGGAATGGAGGTAAAGATGCCGCAGACAGACTTGCGGCAAAATGAAAAGGCCACGTAAGGGTCTACATAAACGAAGGCAACAACAGGAAGTCAGTTCCAAGAAGCTCTTCTTTCCCACAGAGGCATCGAAGGAGTGAGAGTAGTTGCAATTGACAGCATGGAGGATTTCGTCATTGATGAGGCAAGGAAGATTCCCAGTATCAGCAAGCTCAACAATTTGAAGTTCAACCCCGAAAACATTACAGCTTGGCGTGCCTACGGAATCGGGAGTGGGAAAGATATCAGATTAGAGAAGCAATCTTCCGGTCAGTGCCAGTGAGCTACATACAGTGTTTACAAGTAGCATATTTTTGATATGTTGCAATCTCCTTTGCCACTGTCCGCGCGCAAGTCCCCCGTCCATAATCGACCACACCCGTGTTCGTGGGTGTGTCCACCCGACCGTCTGACCTTGCATCCATCGATTCTTCTTTCTCTTGTCGAGCATGTGTTTGTTAAATGATCGCTTCCTTCCCGCTTACAGTTCTCCTTTTTTCCTGTCGGTCAGATCCGTTAGCCAGTCTCACTTTGGTCAATTTACAATTAACATAGCAATATTTTTTTTACATGTATGGTCTTTGTCGTACCGAATTTTCTTTGCAAAATCGCATAACAAATTACCATAATTTAACAGCGTCATCTTTACGTAATCTTTTGAAGACCACAACATCATTCTATTTTCAGTGTAGTTATCGCTGGATGGGGTCAACATTTTCCACAGGGGGTTTTAAATCACTCAGCAAAAAGCAGCCCAAGCACGCAGACGGAGTCGGAGACTACAGAGAAACCTGAAGTCTCTAAGACGCATGAACAGATTGCTGATGATGAAACAGCAGCATGTGCCTGCCCTCAAGACGGGTGCGTGAAAGTTTTTCAAAGGCATTCTGCCTTAGAGAAACACCTGTCCTCAGAAAAATGCATAAAGTCTTAAGAGAAGAGATCTTTGCTACACCTGGCCAAAATCGCATATAAATCTGCATTGAAAGAAGGTGTGGGAACTATACCGACTCTGCAACCAGTTCCAGGAAGTGAACATCGAACTGATTGTTGTAATATGGAAGACTAGGCTCTTAAGTGAAGCAAGAAGGCCTACAGGCTTAGTAAGAAGCAAAAGGCATGCCTTGATGTCAAAATCAATATTGGCCAAACGTCAGGTAGAAAATTAGATGGGGAAGTGGATGCAAGAGAGATGAGACGTGCCCAAGGACCTGACGGTGCTCGAATTTTCAACGTTGCGGAGTTCCTGAACCCACAACAGATCTCCTCCTACTTCTCCCGCCTTGCTGCCAAGGTTCGGAAACAACTATTGGATGATTGCAATGTTCAGGCCAGCGAAGAGGAAATCAACTTCACGATGGCAAGGAATTTGGCCCTAGAAACCATCTCTCCTCAGCACCCAATAGTGTTCGATCAGTTCGATATCTGTACCATCGTGAAGAACGACACGTTGAAGAAGCTAAAGCTTGGCATGTAGCAGAGTATTTGCCAGAACTTGGAGCTGAATATTCCTGTACCTGCCATTCAACAAAAAGCACCATACCTTGCCTTGCTTAGAAAAGCTGTTTCCCTGTGCACACGCCAGATCCGCCAGTAACCGATCTTGATCAGTTCTGATCGGTTATCTCAGCTCGTTTGCTTGTTTTTAATACCGAGGGCTGTAATGGCTGAACAGATTGCCTAATCGATAATATTTTATTTAGATAAGTAAATTTTAATCAGCAATTTTGGCATTTTACGGGGTTTAGGAGTTTCTGTTTTGGTTATTTTAAGTTGATTAGGACAAGAGGGTAATTGAACAAAAAAAACACAAAATATACGTACGAGATAAGATTCAAAAAGACATGCAGCCGATGGAGTAAATGGATAACTTAATATAACTCTAAAAAAAAGCGAGAAATGGACAAAAAGAACACAATCGTGCGATTTTAAAATTTCCCCCGCAACTTTTCTAATGGTCCTTTTGTTATTGGGGTGAGATTTAGTTCTCGGTAGACGTGTTTGAGACCCGAACAAGTGTCCACCTGCTTAGGTTCTTATGCTGCGATTTTTACATGTTAGTTGACTTAACCCTCCCGGGAGGTGGAAAAATGGTCGCGTTAAAACAGCGTCACGATCGGCAGATACGCAGCGAGCTTAAATAATTATTGAACCGTCACACGCTTGTAAGATACACTTTGTTCATTACCAGGAAGTTTCTCACGCACTGCACATACGTTACATGATTGCATATGTAGAACTCAAATACATATTGTGATTTCGCAGTAGTTTGATGCTCCCTCTTTGGAATTCGAAGATTTTTTATTGTCAGCTGTAATTAGATGTTAAGTGTAAACGGTCACAATAGAGTTCTTGTTAAGGAGTACTACTTCTTGTTAAGGAGTACGCATGCTGTTGCATCGAGAGAAAATGATTTACCGTGACATTTACACAAACTGATCATTGATAAATTTGATGTAATCTCATGGCTATCTTAGCGGTACATGTTGCACGACGTCGACCAAGGCCACATATTTTTTTTTACACTAAAAACGGGTATTTACTTGTTTTTACAGTGCCGTAAGGTGCTAGTCATTGGTCGTTTGGTTATGTTTAAGTTTGCTTTTTTAAAACTATATGCAACTGTGTTTTGACAGCTGTTAAATTTGACCCCTAGCGGCCCATGTCAAATTGCTTTTCCCAGGGAAATTCTCAGTCGTGTTTCCAGTGCACTTTCCCTTGCAGATTTTCAGTGTGGTACCAAAGTTTTTTTAATAAGAGATTGAAGAAGTGAGCAAAAAGCTGAAAAAGGCTTAACCTGGAATTTATGACCTCACTATCCTCCGCTGCAGAAACAATGTATAACACCAGGAAGGAGCTGTTATTACTCGGTGATTTTAATCAAGATATGTATGTCAGTATTGCTGAGGGCCGGACTGCAAACAGAAACCTGGTCGACTTTTGTGCTCGATTTTGCCTTGCTAATAAAATCACGAAACCGACACGCGTTACTGACAAAACAAAGAGCCTTCTCGATGTCATTCTTACAAGTAACAATGAGCGCTTTGTTGCTTCAGGCAATTTGCACCTTGGTTTGAGCGACCACGACTTGGTGTTTGTTGTACGCAAAAACAAAATTCCACGTCCAAAACCACGCTTTGTTGAATACCGCAGCAGGAAGCATTTTGATCACCAGAAGTTCATGACGGACCTAAGTGAAATTCCTTGGGGGACGGCATATTGTTTCTCGGATGTGAATGATGTATGGGGTCATTGGAGCAAACTGTTTAAAGACGTTCTTGATAGGCACGCACCAATTAAGAAAAAATGGGTGCGCGGTAATCAGCTTCCTTGGATCACACCTCAAATCCAACGTGAAATTGTTCTGCGAAACAGGCTTTTCAAAAGGTACAGAAAAAACCTAAAGGACAATACATGGATTGCTTATAAGCAACAGCGCAATAAAGTAACATCACTTAAGCGCAAAGGAATAGGTAAATTTTGTTACGACACGGCATCGGGAGCGAAACATCCTGGTGAATTTTGGAAGAAAATGAAGCCTCTTCTTCCTAACTCTGGCATAAATAAACCAAGTAACATAACTCTTGTAGAGAACGGTGTGGTCACGACGGAACCCAGGCAGGTGGTGGAAATATTTAATAGCTATTTCGCCAATGTAGTTTCAACAAATCACCGTGAAAATGACTTCAACGATCATCAAAGTGTAAATCTAATCGCTAGCAAAATGCTGCTAGATCAGTTTGTCTTCCAGATTGTGAGCTGCGGCTATGTTCGTCAAATCTTAGACAATCTGAATCCCCGGAAGGCTGTTGGCGTACATGGAATTTCACCGCGTCTCTTAAGGCTCGCTGCTCCCATCCTAACGGAGGAGATAACACAGCTGATCAACTATCTGATTATGAACCAATCATGGCCAACCAAATGGAAGAGTGGGAACTTGACATCGGTATTTAAAAAAGACGAGGATACACGCAAAGAAAATTATCGTCCTGTTTCCATTCTTACCGCCATTTCTAAAGTGTACGAGAAGGTTATGTTTGACCAGCTGTACGACGCTTTCCATGAACATCTTTCTCCGAATCTATCTGGGTTCTTGAAGAAACACTCTTGTTGCACCGCACTCTTGAAGATGACTGAGGGCTGGAGGCGAAGCCTTGACAAAAGGGAGGCAGTTATAGCCGTGGCAGTGGACCTGTCCAAAGCATTTGATTCTATTAACCATAACCTCCTATTGGCTAAATTAAAAGCGTATGGCTCCTCTCCGTCTGCATTAAACTTGATTTCTTCCTATTTGTTGGAGCGAAGACAGCGAGTTAAGTTGTCCGGTGTTTGCTCCAGCTACTCAGAAGTAATGGTGGGCGTTCCCCGAGGGTCCCTCCTCGGACCGCTGCTGTTTAACATTTATATAAATGACTTGAACTACGCCATAACGGATGTATCTCTGAGGTTATACGCCGACGACACAACTATGTATGCCTCAGACGTCTCACCCATGGTTCTCGAATTTGTCGTGAATAATGGTCTTGAGCGGTTATCATCGTAGTTTCGAGAGAATCATCTGGTGATCAACAACACAAAGACGCAAGCAGTACCCATTGGTCCCTGTAAGTACAGTTACGACCTGGCCATACATAGCTCTGTCATTGAGACACTGCCATCAATCAAAATACTTGGCGTTGAACTTGATAGCATGCTATCTTTCAAGGATCACATTACTAAACAGCTTCAAAAGGTATACGCTAAAAGTGGCGCACTTAGGAGAATCAGGCGTTTTGTACCTGGCAATGTTATGTTAAGGCTCTATAAAACTTTCATTCTCCCTCATTTTGAATACTGTTGCCCCCTCTTACGTGGATTGGGGAAAGTGCAAGCGAATCGGTTAGAAGATGCCAACTATTATATTCTTAGATCACTGCTAGGTTATCTCAAGTCTACCCTTCATGATGAATTGCTGCGAATCTTGAATATGGAAACGTTAGACCAGAGAAGGAAACAACAATCCCTTATTCTGTTATATAAATGTTTGCATAACGACGGTCCCAAATACATCAGAGATCTTTTTAGTTTTAGGGAAACTATGTACAACCTGAGAGGAACCGGCATTAATTTGTGCGCACCTAAATTTAATTTAAATTTTATGAAAAAATCTTTCACTTATATGTGTGCTCAGCTGTGGAATGGATTACCTACAAGTGTAAAACTGGCCAATGATATCAACCTTTTTAAGAAGCTATTGAGAACATTGAAACTTTAGCTGCTTCTCAATTTTATACTTGTACTTAAGTGACTCTCAATTTCATTGTACAAACTTAATTTTTAATTTTAATTTTAAATTGTTTAAGCTATTGCTTCACCATTTTATACCTGTATTGAAGTGACTTTGAATTTTACTGTACAAACTTA